>NW_026705067.1:0-206175 GCF_029867415.1 Vicia villosa
TCACTTTTGGAATTCTTCAGCCGAGATTCTCCTACAAAGCGACATTCGGCAGTCTTCTTCAGATAAGATAGTCTGCTTCGCATTTTGGAATTCCCTACAGGTTTGGTATTTCCCCGGCAAGGTCGAGAGATGCCACTTTTTCGTCAGAGAAAATAATTCAGAATCTCCCAGCAGATCGACAAATGATTCCCCAGCAGAATCAGTGAATGGTAGTCTTCATCCAGAAGATAGTTCATGATCCCCAGCGGAGTCAACAAATGGTAGTCTTTCCCCAAGGAAAGACAGTTTGTCTGTTAAATACTCAAGAAATCGACAAATGGCAGTTTCTTCAAACAGTTTGTCTGTTTCAGGAATGTTTAGTTCCCCACAGAGTCGATAAATGGTAGTTTTCCTCTTAGGAAAACAGTTTGTTGATTCCCCAGGCACCAGTCGACGAATGGCAGTTTCCACCCCGAAAACAATTCGTCCGCCTTCAAACAAAGTCATTAGCCCCTCAAAAGAGCGCGGGCCCATATGACAATCTTTCAAAGATGCCAAGTCAAAAGGGAAGATGGTGAAGTTTCTTTATTACCATCAAATGGTATCTCATCTCCAAGTGCTGATGAGAAGTTTGATGAGGAAACAAACCTTTGAAGTTTCTTTATTGCCGTCAAATGGTATCTCATCTCCAAGTGCTGATGAGAAGTTTGATGTGGAAACAAACCTTTGAAGTTTCTTTATTTACCGTCAAATGGTATCTTACCTCCAAGTGCTGGTAAGAAGTTTGATGAGGAAACAAACCTTTGAAGTTTCTTTATTACCGTCAAATGGTATCTCATCTCCAAGTGCTGATGAGAAGCTTGATGAGGAAACAAACCTTTGAAGTTTCTTTATTACTGTCAAATGGTATCTTACCTCCAAGTGCTGGTAAGAAGTTTGATGAGGGAACAAACCTTTGAAGTTACTTTATTACCGTCAAATGGTATCTTACCTCCAAGTGCTGGTAAGAAGTTTGACGAGGAAACAGACCGTTGGAAATTTTCTCTTTATCTGAGATATTGTCAAAACACAACTAAGACCAGTTTCGAGATATGGACATCCAAAACAAGGGGGAGGTTGTTTACCTTTTTCTAAGTATCAACACTTAGTTAAAGAGGATGGATTGCGCATCCTACATTGCCATCCATTCACCAGAATCCACATCAAGTATTTCTGCAGGAGTTTGTCTCATCATCCCCCGCCAAGCGCGACAACGGGATCAAGTCATGCAAAGACTATGTCAGTTACAACATCTCAGGAGCGCCCAAAATTCGGGCATTCTTTGATATTTAAGTCTCTTTTACGCAGGAGAGATCGAGATATCAATCTCTCTCCCTCCAGATAAAAGAAACTTAAATAGGGGCATCTGTCATACCCTAATTTTTAACCCCCCTGAGATGGCATATCTTCAGGATTTTTCATCAGGTCAAGACAAGTTCCCAGAGCAGTCACTTCTCCATCTGGTATCCAATCGAGGATGCTCAAAGACAAGAAAGCTCAGGCAAAGGATCAATCAATACAAGGATTAGTCCCTAATACAATCATGAGGCTCAAAAACTTCACTTTTCTCATCTATGATTGATTAGACATCCAGTCATATGAGTACAGGTTTACTCAGGTCACCAGACTAGGGTTTTGAGCCTATCAAGGACTAAAATCAGGGATCACTTTTGGGAAACCCTAAAAAGCCCCAGGGAACCATTCAAAGACATCAATCATCTTCAAATAACTCATATGACAAGATCCACTGGACATTACATCTCATTTCAAAGTCTACAGTCATCATTGTCCTCTGGTCGACAATTATGGTTTTTGACCTAATTCACCAAGATAGTTGACTTTTAATCAGGGCATGAATCCAAAACTCAAGACATGATTCAAGAATCTCTACTACCTCAATATAATCCATTTACATCATTCATTTGAGGAAAAGATCTTGTTTCTACACAAAAGCCCAAAAATTCACTTTGTCAGGAAAAAGTCAACTGTGAAGGATCATCATTGACTTTTAAGGTTTTTGGTCAAAAAATGACTTTCAGAGATCAATATCATCAATATATGGATGTCAAAGTCATTTGACCAAAGAAATTCAAAGAAATTCATCAAGGAGCGAAAAGTCGGGAATTAGGGTTTTTGAAGGCATGGTGAGAACTCAAAATTTCACCTACACAACTCAAAAAACTTCCAACATGAAAGTTGTAGATCTTGCAAAATAAAACAACATCTTACAAAGGAACTTTTTTCAAAAGATCAACCATTTATGAAGTTTTGGAAATTTTGAAGTTTAGGTCATAAACACTTAGAAATTTTTCTAAGTGTTTTAACCTAGTTTTCTTCCAACTTTGGCCTCATTTTTCACAAATTTGCCAAAGGATTCTGAAGAAACTCCAAACTAATGATTTGAAGTAGATGTTTAGGGCTTTCCAAATTGTGTTCAACCTTCTCCAAATTCATTTTGAGCTAGGAGTTATGCTTGTTCAAAGTTGGCCTCATGAAGTGAAATTATAGGTCATGTACAATTTGAAACTTTGCATTTTTGTGCATTCTGCTTCACTAAATGATGCTACACGACCTCTAATACATCTGAAGACATGCCATACATTCAAATTCATCATTGCATAAGGATTAGAGAAGATTCCTAAAACAAGAACATGTGATTATGTAATGATTACTTTTGAGAATTTATGGCAAATTGATGAATCACCCAAGGAATCTTCTCACCAACCAATTAGAGCTCACTTTGCATCTGAATTGTCCCCTAAGATCAGATAGAATCAATGGATAGAGGAGGTGGCTCGAAAATGCAATGATCACACTTGGATATTCTTTGAAATTTCTTCATGGCTAAGAAACCAAACTTGCTTCACTAAGCAAGCTCACTCTCCCAATCAGTACTGAGACATTTGCCTATAAATAGAGGCCTCATTCTCATTCAAAAAACACACCAAAGCAACTCAATTCCTTGCTTTCTCTTTCTCTTCTCATGCTTATTGTTTTTCAAAGTTCTTTGGCAAGAAGAATCGTTTTCTTCAAACTAGAGCTCATCTTTGGAAAGTAAGCATTCTAACATCTCAAGGGAGGTCATTTGAGGTGATCCAAGCACCTGGATCACTTCTGTAAGTGGAGGAACACCATTGTTGCTCTCACTTTGGAGCATTTGCAGTTGGAGGTCCATGGAGTAATTCAGGAGGTTCTGAGCCAAGCCAATCATCCAGGCACATTCCTCAGGTCATAGTGAAGCTAACCAGATGGCTGCAGCTCATCTGTAACTCAAGAATCAACACCCTCCATGTTCACTTGAAGCTGAAATCGAGGGAGGACCATAGAGCAATTCAGGAGGATTCAAGCTCCAATAAGCATTCAGTTAGCATCATTGAGTCTCAGGGAAGCTATTGAGATCATTCATTCAAGCCCAGGTGCTCTCAATCATCCTCACGACCTCCATTTTCAGAGGTAAGTTCCTGAACCTCACTTCTCTAATTTAAGTACTCTTTGTGAAATAGCTCGATTCTATCTTGTTCAGCATCATCAGAGGATTGAAAACCCTCTATCATCATCCATTTATCTTGCAGTATAGTCATTTAATTTAATTTTGAAATTTTAGGGTTCTTCACGATTTCTGGTAAATTAGTTAGATGTAGTTAATATTAATTCATGTTAGTTACATATTTAGAATCGTGAGTGAATTTAGCGCAAGTTTCATGTTTACATCATTGCAAATGGTTGAGAGTTGAGAGAGTTCAGAAATTTGAATTGATGGAGCTTGAGGTTGAAGACGAAGATGGAGGGTGGCGCCATTTTTCAAATCTCTGAGCAAAGTTTGTTTTATTTTTAATGATAGGCGTTCCCTTAACGACTGAACAAACTTGCCCTAGTGGCCTCCCATACGCCCTTAGTATCATCATGCCTCAAGTCTGGGGTTCGAATCCCCCTCGCCCCAGACTTTTTGATTCTTTTATTTTTCAAGGATTTACAACTTATTTTGAAACATAACCAAATGAAGGCAAGTCACTATCACCACACGCGCGTTGGCTCAGTGGTGTTTGTTTTGAGTGTGTGGCCTAGAGGGCGTGGGTTCAAACCCTCCAAGGGCCAAAACTATTTTTTTACACACAATTTCTTTCATTTTCTCACAAAACTTCACATATTTATTTAACCTATCAAATTAATTTATTTTCACTTCATTTTTCACACACTTATCATTTAATATACCTATTTTGTGAATAATCAAAAAAATCATAAAAATATTATGTATTTCTTGAATTTTAATTAGGTTTAAAATAGTATGTTTTTAAGTGTTTTCTTAAATACTTTAAATATATATATTATCACTTTATTTTAACCTAATCAATTTGTAAATATTTTTTGATAAAACCCTAATTGTGTAGGTCTTAATTAGTTAAAAAGTCTTTATTTTTACCCTAATTAAGTTGACTTTTTGTCAATTTTCAAAATTGTTTTCAATCTCTGATAAAATCAAATGGTTAAGGTTTTCAAACAACAAAACCTTGTATCATTCCAAATCATTTTCAAATTGCTTTTACACCAGTACTGTAAAGTACTGGGCCTCTAATAGAGTGTAAGTCCCAAAAACCTTCTCTTCTTAGCTTGTTTTCAAAACTGTATTTTCAAAATCTTCTTTCTGTTTTCAAAACATTCTTCTGGTATTTGAAGGGCATTATTCCCGGTGAAACTCTTCAGATACCTATGTGACCTTTGTCCATCTTCACTTCTTCTGTTTTCAAAAACCATTAACTGTTTATCATATATATATTCAACTGTTATCCACCAATTACTGTTGAGGCTCTGTACATACTTCTTCAATGGCCTCCACTCCATCCAGGTTAGGCTTTACAAGCTTTCAATTTACAGTCTTTATTTAAATTACTGTCAAATATAAACTGTGCATATATTAGTTTAGAACTGCGTTTGAGTATAAACCTTAGGACAATTAAACTATATATATATTATAGGAATATGGCCTAGGATTGAGAATGTCTTCCCGGTGAAGGCTCTTTCCTAATTAGAGATCTGTAGTTCAAACCCCCAAGATGAATTATTCCCGGTGAAACATCTTGGCAAAAACCTTAGAATCCAAATAATAGGACACATCCACCCAAAGAGGAATTATTCCCGGTGAAACCTCTTACCCATTTGCTTAGAGCCAAAATAAGTTCAAAACTACATAGCTTTCTCTTGTGCTATAACAAGGACCCTCGATTAGCCTCCTCTTGGGCTTTGTACAACGACCCACAGGCTTCTTAAAAGCATTTCCAGCTTCCTCTTGAGCTTGTATACAAGGACCCATCAGGTTTCTTATAAACATAGGAACAGGTCTTTAGTTACCTTTTAGCCTACCCTGGTGAGTTTCTTCCAATTTAAACCAGACTTTAAACAAGCTAAGTTTGTCTCAATTTTGCATTGAGTACACCTTTTGGAATGAGAGACATGGACAGTCTCTGTCACCCTTATCTTCATCAATCTTCCTTAGCAGAGTCTAGGATCCATATTTGATCATCCTCAGCATTGAGTCAGCCTTCATCTTGGGCTTTAAACAAGAAGTCTCCACTAGATAATCTTTCTGCCATTCATATTAACAAAACCCCTGGAAAGGGTTAGCCTCCAACATCTGTCTAAAATGTCAAATCCCTGGAAAGGGTTAGCTTCCACACATTCCTTCATTCTAATTAAAAAATCCCTGGAAAGGGTTAGCCTCCAAAGTCAATTAATAAAAATGTCAAAAAATAAAGATTCATTTCTCTTAGGAGATAATTTCCCCAAAAGAGTCAAAACCCCTGGAAAGGGTCAGCCTCCAAAAAAAAAACATGATAAAGTCAGTCTTTTAACAGACAAATTCACCAGCTGAGTCAAAATCCCTGGAAAGGGTTAACTTCCAAAGAAAAACAGTCTTTTAATAAATAAAACCTCCTCAGTAGAGTCAAAACCAACAAAAACAGTTAGCCTCAACCTTGGGCTTCATACAAGGCACCCAAACAATAAAACTCCCCTGTCAAGAGTCAGCCTCAACCTTGGGCATTGTACAAGGCAGATAATAGAGTCTCCCCAGTGAGTCCTTCATCACTCAGTAGCCACAACCTTGGGCTTTGTACAAGGCAGATAAACCATATCTTTCATGTGTCAAAGATTCCTAACACTTAGGATCTTTCCCCATATAGTCATCCATACTTAATTCATTTAAGAGTCCGCCACAACCTTGGGCTTTGTACAAGGCAGAAAATAATGTTTTCCCTAGCTAGAGTTAGCCACAACCTTGGGCTTTGTACAAGGCACATAAAATAGAGTCATTCATTCAATTATCCTCAACAGTCAGCCACAACCTTGGGCTTTGTACAAGGCACATAAATAGAGTCTCCCTAAGTAGAGTCAGCCTCAATTCTGGGCTTTGTACAGAACACTAAAATACCCTGTAATTAATCCCCAGTGGAGTCATCTCCCAGAATCAATAATAATTAATAAATCAATCAAAAAGCCTCAAGCTTGGGCCTCATACAAGCCAGCTAAAGTCAAATCTTTTATACAGTAGATAGACATAGCTTATCTCTATAGAGAGATATTTTTACTACTCTACCACATTCAAACAAACAAACATTTCATTTCAATTTTAATCAAGTCTCCCATTTAGGATTTTGAAAGGCATGAGCTGGCAGTAAAACCCAGACATGTGGTAACTTTCCCTAATTTGGATGAGCATCTTTCTTTCATTTAAGAGGCATTTGACTGGTATACTTGCACATACACAAGTAAGGTCCCCCTCTTGAATGAAATGAATTCAGTTATTCTGTCACTCCTTTAAATGTTTGTGGTAGAATAGTACAAATACCTCTCTGTAGAGATGATTTCATGTCTCTTTACTGTAAACAGAGATTTAATTCCAAGCTTCAACCTTGAGCTTTAAGCAAGGCACCAAAAACAATTAATTTCCCTAGTTAGTTCCCCGAACTACATTAAGCTCTGACTTCCACTAGGGATATGTAGGCATGAGGTTCACAAGGAATCTCAGCGAGCTAATAAAATACCAAAAATAGTCAGTCTGTCTATATGTCTGTCTTTCTTTAAATCAATTCAATTCCTTCTCCTAATACAAAGGAGAAACTTTCCCAATCATTAGCAATAAACACAATCACAAATGACACAGAGAAGGTTCCTGTAAAGTACTACAAATATGTAGGGTTTTTAAACACTTCCCTATGTATAACCGACCTCCCGGACTCCAGAATTTCTAGTCTAGGTGAAATCCCCACACTTAGCAAACTCCTAGGGTTTAGTTGAGATCTTTTTTCCCCTTTCCTACTCGTAGGACAAATAAGAAAGTTCGTGTGATATCGTAGGAAGAACTGAAACAAAATTCATCCCACCACGGGCGCATTCTCCTTCCAAATTTCGCGTGAATGGTTTAGCGTGCCGTCCTCCCAAGTGAAACGGGGAGGTAAAAGAAAACGACCACCACAGATTGGACCATGAAGACCCGTACACGCATCTTACTCGATTCTATGAGTTAGCGGGTACCACGGGTGTCGCTCAAGCTGATGAGGAAGCATTATTTAAGAGGTTGTTCCCACACTCTTTGCTATCTAAGGCAAAAGATTGGTACTTGGATCAACCTGAAGCAGCGATGACTAATTGGAACACATTAGAAGAAAAATTTCTGGAAAGGTTTTACTCTCAAAACCGATTCTTCGAAGCAAAAACAACAATAGCAATATTTTCTCAAGGTAGTAATGAATCTTTGAATGAAGCATGGGAAAGGTATAAAGCTATGTTGAGAAAGTGCAAAGGACACGGTTTTATAGACGTTGATCAAATCCATATGTTCCGTAACGGTCTCACAGCTACAAACAAGACACTCTTGGACGCCACAGCTGGTGGTTCACTCATGTCCAAAACACCTGCGGAAGCTACTCAGATAATAGAGCGAATGGCTCTAAATGATCGTCAAGGCAACCATGATCGAACGGTAAGAGATAAGAAACCTGGAGTGTTGGAGCTGAACAACAGTGATGCTTTACTTGCTCAGAATAAATTGCTAACTTCACAAGTGGAACTTTTGACACAACAGATGTCTAAATTACCACAACAGATCAAGGAGCTGAACGGGATATCTAATTCGTATCAAGTTGCTAAGTGCGAATTGTGCAAGGGAGATCATCAAACAGGATTCTGTCCACCAGTGCTAGAAGAAGAAGTGAATTACATGAATAACAACCAAGGACAAAGGCAGAATCAATATCAAAATCAGCCATACCAACAAGGTTATCCACCAAGGTATAACAATCAAGGGTACCAACAAAGGCCACCGAATCAAGGGTATCAACAACAAGCCTTCCAACCGTACACTCAACCACCACCACAACAAGGAGGACAATCAAAGCTAGAAGAAACTATGACACAATTTATGCAAATGTCCATGACAAATCAAAAGAATCAAGAAGCAGCTATAAAGAATTTAGAAACTCAAGTGGGCCAACTTGCTAAGCAGATTGCAACTAATCAATCAAATGCAACTTTCTCGGCCAACACTCAAGAGAACCCAAAGGAACATTGCAAAGCAGTGGTGACAAGGTCTGGACAAAAAGGTGGCAAGGATGAGCAGGAAATGAATGAGGTTGAAGACGATAAAGAAAAGGAAGATGAAAAACATAATAGAGAAGATGAAGAATATGAAATTATTAACAAGGGGGCTGAAGAGGAAGATATGAGTAGAGAAGTCAAGAAGGAGAAATTAAAAAGAAGGAGTGCTAAAGATAAGATGGCGAACAACACGATTCCAAGTTAACATTTGCCATATCCTCATGCTCCTTCAAAGAAAGACAACGCTAGACAATATGCCAGGTTTATGGAAATTTTTAAGCAACTACAAATTAATATTCCATTCTCTGAAGCTATTGCCTAAATGCCAAAATATGCGAAATTTATGAAAGATATCTTGACAAAGAAGAAAAGACCGGAAGAAGAAGAGGTTATTATACTTGATGCACAATGTAGTGCTATCATATCGCGCCTTCCTCAAAAGGCGAGAGATCCCGGAAGAGTCACTTTGCCGGTTACAATAGGAAATCAAAATATTGGGAATGGATTGATTGATCTCGGATCAAGCATAAATTTAATTCCTTTATCAATAGTAAAGCGGCTGGGAAATATTGAGATGAAAGCAACAAGAATGACTTTGCAACTAGCAGACAAATCTACCACTCTCCCGTATGGAATTGCACAAGACATGTTAGTGAAAGTTGACAAATTTCTGTTTCCGGTGGATTTTGTGGTGATTGATATGGAAGAAGATAAAGATTCACCTATCATCCTTGGAAGACCATTCATGAAAACAGCCCGGATGATGATCGACATCGATGACGGTATAATGAAGCTAAGAGTCCAAGATGAAGAGGTATGTTTTAATCTCTTTGATGCCATGAAACAACCCAAAGACAAAAATGATTGCTTTCGCATGGATGTAACTGAAGCAAGTGTCGAGGAAGTGGCGAGCCAAATTCATCTTTCTAATCCTTTAGAGAGATCTCTTGTTGATTCATTTAATGTACTCACTCAAGAAGAAGAAAAAGAAATTGAGTTGTTTCTAAAAGAATTAGAGAAGGGTGGCAACACATCCAACAAAAAAGACAAAGTGGAGGATTTGGAGCTAAAAAAAGAAGTGAAAGAATCGAAGCTAGAATTAAAATTACTCCCAACTCATTTGAAGTATGTATTTTTAGATGAAGAGGGAAGTAAACCGGTCGTTATTAGCTCAAAGTTAAATGCTACAGAAGAGGCAAGACTCATACAAATCCTTCAAAAGAATAAAGCAGCAATCGGATGGGTATTGGCAGATTTGAAAGGTATCAGCCCTGAATATTGCATGCACAAGATTATGTTAGAAGAAGACTTCAAACCAGTGGCCCAACCACAAAGAAGACTAAATCCAACAATGAAAGAGGTAGTAAGGAAAGAGGTGATCAAACTCTTAGAAGAAGGAATGATTTACCCAATTTCTGATAGTGCATGGGTAAGTCCGGTACAAGTTGTTCCAAAGAAGGGAGGCATGACGGTAATCCGTAATGACAAAAATGAACTCATACCGAGTAGAACTGTGACCGGGTGGCGTATGTGCATAGATTACCGGAGACTCAACAAAGCAACAAGGAAAGACCACTTTCCATTACCATTCATGGATCAAATGCTTGAGAGATTATCAGGGCAGAATTACTATTGCTTTCTGGATGGATATTCCGGATACAATCAAATCGTAGTCAACCAGGAGGATCATGAGAAGACAGCATTTACATGTCCATTTGGAATTTTCGCATATAGGAGGATGCCATTTGGACTATGCAATGCTCCAGCAACTTTTCAACGATGCATGCAGGCCATATTCTCTGACCTTATTGAAAAGAGTATTGAGGTATTCATGGATGACTATTCAGTGTTCGGAAAGACGTTTGATACATGCTTGAACAATCTGGACGTGGCACTTGAAAGGTGTATTGAGACCAATTTGATTCTTAATTGGGAGAAGTGCCATTTTATGGTAACAGAAGGAATTGTACTCGGACACAAAGTATCTTCAAGAGGACTTGAAGTAGACCAAGCCAAGGTGGAGGTAATTTCAAAGCTCCCACCTCCAATAAATGTCAAAGGAGTACGAAGTTTTTTAGGTCATGCAGGATTCTACAGAAGGTTTGTTAAAGATTTTTCCAAGATTGCCAAGCCTTTGAGTAATCTACTCAATCAAGGTACGTGTTTTAATTTTGATGAATCTTGTGTTAAAGCCTTCAATGACCTGAAAGAACGGCTAGCTACCGCACTTGTGATAGTAGCACCAGATTGGAAAAACCATTTTGAACTTATGTGTGATGCTAGCGACTATGCCATAGGTGCGGTGTTAGGCCAACGGAAAGGAAAAGTTTTTCATGTCATACACTATGCAAGCAAGGTGCTAAATGACGCTCAAGTCAATTATGCTACCACAGAAAAAGAATTTTTAGCTATAGTGTATGCTCTTGAAAAATTCAGATCCTATCTCATTGGGTCAAAAGTGGTGATTTACACAGACCATGCGACCATAAAATATTTGCTCACCAAACCGGATTCGAAGCAAAGACTCATTCGTTGGGTCCTCCTTTTACAAGAATTTGACATAGAAATCCGGGATAAAAAAGGGCCAGAAAATGTGGTAGCAGATCATTTATCCCGGTTGGTCAATGTAAATGTCACCAACCAAGAAGCTGAAATAAATGAGACATTCCCGGATGAACAACTTTTTGAAATACAAACAAGACCATGGTTCGCCGACTTGGCTAATCATAAAGCAACCGGTATGATACCGGAGGACTTTGACTGGAACAAAAAGAAAAAGTTGTTAGCCGATGCAAAGTACTATGTGTGGGACGACCCATACTTGTTCAAGATAGGTAAGGATAGAATTCTAAGGAGATGTGTTACTGAAGAAGAAGCCCAACAAATCTTGTGGCATTGTCATAATTCACCGAGTGGTGGTCATTTTAATGGATGGAGGACGGCAACAAAGGTCCTCCAATCCGGATTTTTCTGGCCAACGATTTTCAAAGACGATCATCACCATGCAAAGAGTTGTGACAAATGTCAAAGAGTTGGTGGGATAAGTAAACGGGATGAGATGCCACTTCAAACCATCATTGAAGTAGAAGTTTTTGATTGCTGGGGCATCGATTTTATGGGGCCATTTCTTCCTTCTTTTACTAACGAATATATTTTAGTTGCAGTGGATTATGTTTCCAAGTGGGTTGAAGCCATCGCTACACCAAAGGCGGATGCCAAAACGGTGCTAAAATTTTTAAACCGTAACATATTCACACGTTTTGGCATGCCTAGAGTGATCATAAGCGATGGTGGATCTCATTTTGTTAATGAACAGGTGGCAAAGGTGTTGGACAAATATCATATCAACCACAAGATAGCTTCACCTTATCATCCCCAAACCAACGGGCAAGCAGAAATTTCAAATCGGGCAATCAAGAACATTCTCGAGAAGACGGTGTCAGAGTCCCGTAAAGACTGGTCGGTAAGGATAGACGATGCCTTGTGGGCATATAGGACAGCATACAAAGCACCAACTAGTGCATCACCTTTTCAAATGGTTTATTGTAAGGCATGTCATTTACCGGTGGAGGTGGAGCACAAAGCACTATGGGCCTTACGTTTCTTCAATAGAGATGATAGTTTGGCGTATAAGAAGAGGAAGAATCAACTCCATGAACTTGAGGAATTCAGGTACCTAGCATATGAATCTAATAAAATGTATAAGGAAAATATGAAAAGGTACCATGATAAGAGAATCAAAAAGAAAGAGTTCAAGGTGGGCGACCTTGTATTACTATTCAACTCCAGGCTCAGGCTCTTCCCAGGCAAATTGAAGTCTAAGTGGTCAGGGCCGTTCATAATTAAGGAAATTAAACCTTACGAGGCCATTACTATCGAAGATGGTAAGACTAAAGACAGTTGGACCGTAAATGGAGAACGGTTGAAAAGCTACCTTGGGGGAGAGTTTGATAGAGAAGTGTGCACAATCTCACTGTTGAACTCCTAGTCAAAGGAGTTTAACCGTCGAGCCATGCGACGTTAAACGAAGCGCTTGTTGGGAGGCAACCCAACAGAGTAAGCATCTTTTAATTTAAGTAATTTTCTTTTAATTTCATCTTTTATTTTTATGGATTATCATCAATCAGTGCCATCAGCACAATGGAAGTTACAAAAGAGTGAAGTGGGGGAACAAGCAACAAAAAGTTCATTTTTTTTAAAAAGACCGCGCCGCGGGCAGTAAGTGCGCGCCGCGACGCCAAACAGAAATATTTGTGCGCCGCGGGATTCATCTTGCGTGCCGCGGTGCAGGGCTAAAAATAGGTTTTATTTTGAAACCCCCCACTTCCCCCTCATTCTATCTTTTACAACTCCCAAGCCCCAAAAACGCAAGTTCTGGTTCAGAGCTCCAATCACTCACCTAGTTCACTATTTTTCATCGTTACTCATTCGACAGCAAGGTATGTATCTCATTCTTCGGTATTATGTTCTGGTAATGTTAACCCCTCAATAGGTAATCTCAAATCTTCAATATTAGGAATCCAATGATGTTTTCTTTGCAAACCCTAGGGTAGATAACTTCGATTTGTGGTTCTGAAGTCGTTTCTGATTCAAATGAATGAGGGTTAGGGGCTGAAAGAAGGACCCATAGCAGGCAAACCCCTTTCAGTTGCGCCGCAGCCGCGCCGCGGCACCCCGCAGTCGCGCCGCGACTGGAGATTTTTTTTTAACTTTGTTAATTTGTGTTAACCCTATCTATGGTTTGTTATTTGTGGTGGTAATTGCAGATGAACCCAGCCAAGAGAGTGCGCACAAAGTCAACAAGCTCAGGTCCTCGCGGATCGCGTGCTACGAGCAACCAATCCGAAAAGTTTTTAGGTCGGGCTCAAGCCGACAGGTTCAAGATTCTGGGATCCAGAACCATTTTGGCTGAGAAAGTTGTTGTACCTCGGGGAGATGAAGATGGTCCTTATGCTAATATGTGGGGTTTTCTGGAAAATAGGAATTGGGAAAAGGTGTTTGAACCACACACTGTAATTGACTACGACATAGTCAAGGAATTTTATGCCAATGCCATCAAGACTACTGATGAATCTGTCGCTTATTCATATCAGTCCTATGTGAGAGGAAAAACTGTGGCGTTCGACAGAGAGTCAATCAGTGAATTCTTGGGGGAACCACTCCAATTGGGTGAGGATGAAAAATGCTTCTACTGGCAAAATGTCAACAATTGTGCCAACATGGTGGAGATGATGACGGAGACAATTTGTACTAGGGGGCGAGGACCAGAGCTTAGTCGGCAAGGGAACCCAACCCATTACAACAGGAAGGATCTGAGTATTCAAGCAAGGGGAATTCTATCGGTGATCCTCTACAACATCCGGCCAAGGACTCATGTCACCACCATTCCTCTTGATGTGGCTTTCTTAATAACCACGATTATGACGGAAAATACTGTTGATGTCGCCTTCATTCTCTCGAATGAATTGCGACGAGCTGCATTGAGTGACACACAACATGGCATTAATGCCAAATGTGTGTTGCCACTACCTGGATTGATTATGGGGCTTTGTAAAGAAGCCGGAGTGGAAATTCCTGGACAGGGACATCACGTTATTAACACTTTTATTGATGATGTTTATATTGACAGGTTTTGTGCAAAGCCATACTACAGGGATCAAGCAACCGATCCTCCTCCAGCTGGACCTTCTGTTTCTGCAGCACCCCCTCAGGGTAGTGCAGCCCCTTTTGACCCTCTGGTAGCCCATCATTATTATTCTGCTATGTTTGAAGCAAATCAGAGGTCCCAGATCTTTCTGCACGATGCTATGCAGCAACAATTCAGGAACCTGTCTGTAGCTCCTGAAGAGAGAACTTTCCCAACCAGGGAAAGCTATTTCACTTACTATGGTTGGCCGGAGACCAACCCTTTTCCTATTGGGGGGGATGCAGGTGGTGATACAGGTGCAGATGCAGGTGGCACTGCTGGGGCTGATAACCAAGAACAGGAGAATGATGCGGATATTGAGGCTGATATTGATGCCATGTTTGTATGAGGTGATGAGAGGTGATGTAAGAGTGAGCGGAAAAAAATTGTTTTGTGTTGGTAATTGAGGTGATGATAAGACTACTGCTTTTCTGTTTATCTAATCTAGACTCTAGTGAACCTCAGGGGTCACTATGACTTGTTTTTATTTGATTTAAGTTATGTTAAGTATTACAATTAGTTTGTTTCTTTTCTATCCATCTCGATTTAGAGTAAGTAGTCCCACAACAAAATGAGAATCTCAAGCAAAGCACCAACAACGGAGCAACATGCGTGAAAGTGGTAGTGAGTGAAATTTTTTTTTTTTTTGAAAAAAATTAAATTTTCACTTTCTTTTTCAATAAGTGACAAGGCAGGTATGAATTTTCGAACTCAAGCTCCTAATGTGTGCATGAAATTTAGGTTGTTAGTAAATTCTTAACAGAAGTTCTTTATGGTACACTATTTTATTGGATCGGCTTAGCCTTAACCATTGTGAGGAAAGTTTTCCATTGTTTACTATATGCAGGAGACCATCAATTATTTTGACGTGTTTGTATCATGCTAAACCGGTTGTTGCATTGTTTGTGGAAATCTGTGAAAGTGATTTAGGCAATTGTTTGAATCTGAGAGTTCTTTTAGCCTATTCTAATGTACAACTTATTTGCTTCTGTGAGAGTGTGATCTTTTGCTAACCATTCTTTGAGCCTGAGGTCAAGATAAGCATCATAATATGCACTAAGGAAAATACCTGGTGAGTTTTGATCTCAATAAAAAGTTTTGTTTTGGACCATCAACCATAAAATTTGGTGATGTGTTTTTCTCTTTGACCTATTTTAGAAAGTAGGGGAGCATTCATATAATCTAAATACAGGTTGACCTCCAAGTTGGGGAGAGTCACATTCAAAAGAAGAGGAAGTACATGTGGTAATTGGTGAAAGATTAAAGAAGTCGTAGCTTGAAAAAAAAAAAAGAAAATTGATGGAAAAAGAACAACGTTTGAATATAACGGTTGTTGAAAAAAAAAAGTGAAAAAGAAAAACCAAGCTACGAATGGAAAAAGATGAACGGGTAAGAGAATTAAAGTTATAGAGAAGAAGGAAGGAGTTATGATTTGGATGCTACCCTAGATTAGGAACAACCCTTGAATATCTTCTTTTCTTTGAATCTTAAACCACATTACAACCCGAGAAAGACCTTCTGATTCTCAGATTCCACAAGACTTGATGCCGACAATTTGGTGAACGTATGATATGGATCTTTGTTGATTTAATTGTTTGGATGAGTGTTTAACCCGTCTTTTATTCATCATAATTGTTGATGAGAGTGATTAGTGCTGATTCAATTACAATTGTGTAGTGTTTTGAACTTCTGGAGGTAATTTGCTTTCAAAGTTTGTTTCATGTGTATATTCTGAGTTTGCAGGCAGAAGAGGAGTATTTGACTTAGTTACTGGATTGAACCACTTGAGAAAAACTTTTTGAAAAAACTTGTTGCTTGATTGTCGATAGACTTTGCTGGAGGTAAGTAATTTTGTTTAGGGACAAACAAAACTCTAAGTTGGGGAGAGTTTGTTAGGAGTAAATTAATGGTAAATTCATGTGTTAATATAAGTGATTTCTTCTCTAAACTAATGCAAATTGTGATAAATCCATAGGTTTTTATTAAGAATTGAACTGAACAAGTTTAGTTCGTGCGTAAAGCAAATCGAATCACTTGTGGGTGTTATTGTTGCAGGTTTAGAGCTGAATTGAAGCTTGAGAAGAACATGAGGAGGAAAGAGAGTTGGAAGTCTCAAAGGCAGAAGAAAAAGATGGAAATTGCAAAGAGCGCGCCGCGAGAGTCCTAGAGCGCGCCGCGAAAATATCTCTGTTTTGAAGCGCGCCGCGCCAGTCAGATGCCGCGCCGCGGCCTCGGCGTTAAAAGCCCAAAACTTCTATTTAAAAGCCCTAGCTTCCAAGAGAAAAATAACTTTGGGGAAGAGCGAAATTAGGAGAGCAATCTGAAGGTGCAACCACAATCATCAATTGAAGACCAATTCTCTATCAAGCGAAGACATTCCTTTGATGAAGATGAATTCTTCCATTAATCTTTGTGTGTTCTTCATGTCTATGGAGAGCTAAACCCCTCTTGTTGAATCTAAGGTAGTAGTTAACCTATGAATATACAATACCATTAATTAATTCCTGTGAACAATTATTTGAATTCATTATCAATAAGAAATCTTGTTTTTATTCTTAAATTATCGTTGAATCTTTGATCGAAAGAAAGGATTTAACTTTTGCCCTAGGTTACTATATTGATTCAATTGCAATTTGCAGAGATGGAATTGTAATTGGGTTTTCATAATTATCGTTCTTAATTACTATTATCGTTATTGATATTTGGAGAGATCGAATCTCATACCGGTAAAAGTTATCTAATTTGATTTGCAGACATGGAATCTTATTTGAGGATAAGTGAAGATAATGATTTAAAAGATTGTTAAATTGTGAATTAAGTAATAATTGTATAGGAGTAGGTTGATGAACCCTAAGGTTCAACATATTTCTCTAATCATTAACAACAGTTCATTACTCGCTTTTAATTTATTGTTTACTTTTGATATTATTAGAATCATAAAACAAACCAACTCAATTTTCCTAACTCAAAATAAACAACTATAGAACGGCAGTGATATTAACCTATCCCTGTGGATACGATATATTACCGAAAATATTTACCCAAAAATACTTTCAACACATTCTAAATACATAATCAAACATAAATTGAAGTTTCTTAACAGATTCCTCCAATAACACAACATCTCTTACCTACAGGTGTCGAGATTCACATTAAACTTCTATTGCTTAACAACTTTGAGAATCACATATCAGTGACCATCCCACAATCTGGGTGGTTCACCTACACGACTAACCCTAAAGATTACATCTTTCTAAACCGGCTAACTCTGTAAACTAGGTTACAAACATTTCTATTTATAACCTATTCCCAATTGGACTTGGGCTTACAAATCGCAGCACTCCTTGCTGTTACAAATCTGCATAAATCTTCTGCTATAATTAAGGTCCTTTAATCACGAGTTTCCTAATTTATCTCCTAAATTAGAAACTGCTGAATATTCAATCTTCTGATCTGATTCTTCAATATTATTCTGACCTTTAAATTTGCGCCACATAGGATTACAAAATATTCCACGAATATTCTGTATCTGTTGAGTAACAAACTGAATCTTTCTTTCAGTTCTGCATGCGCGATGTCATGAGTTGATGTCATGACATTCCATATAACATCTTGCTTGTACCCGTTTTGTTCTTTTATAATTGCAAGATTACACTTGTATTATGTTTTACTGCTATTATGTTTTAGCCAAACATAGATGCCAATCATCCAATAAAAGCACTAACAGAAAGTGCTGACTTGCAAATGAAACTATTCAATTCAAAATGGTAATTTTAATGCGACATGCATGCAAGTTTCGAAAACAAATCATCTATTAAAATGAAATTAAGGTATTCAATGAATAAATCCTGATGAGGATGTAATGGAATTTTGAAATTGAAGATGTGAAAGATGGTGTGATAGCGCGATATCAACACAAATGATTAGAAACCATTTAGGAGTCAGGTTAATGTAACATTGATTTAGTATGCTTTCAAAAGAAACCTTGCTTCAATTAGGACTTTTGAAGGTTGTAACGTGGCATGGTTCACGGTTTAAGAAACAAAGGATATAGGCTCAAACTTTTATTTTTACCCACCCCATACTTCATGATGTACTCCAGTCTTAAGTTCAGTTAGTTGACACATGTGTTCAACTTCCAAGAGGAGTTACGAACGATGCTTGAGAACCAATGGATTCTGAGGTGGAAGTCACCTATTCTTCTTCGGAAGTCACACAAGCTCGTTCTTGTTTTTTTTCTTGAAATAGTGATCTTTTCTGATCTTTTTTTTTGTATCACTAACTTTTACCTAAGTCTCCTTTTTAGGTTTTGACTTAGCGGGCTTTTCTTTTGAGTTTTTTGGAACACCTTGTGTGACAATTATTCAATGATTAGATAGGAGTATGACTGCCCCACTGATGTTTCAAGAGAGACGACCATTGTGAGTTTTGAATATTCATTACTTCTTCAACATTGTGTACAAAGAGAGGATACATTTGAACTTTGAGTCGGGAATGGTTCCCATATAATGATTCTCTAGGAAATCTGATGTATTAATCACTTTAACTGAACAACTACCCTGCCCCAGGTTAAAATTTAAGGTTTCAATTTTGTGCAGAAAGAAAAACACCAACTTCTAAGGCTCAAAGGGGTTAACGAGGGATTATCTTCTTTATATCTCCAGTGTTTGGGGATTTGAAGGAATGCATGTACATCGTCAGCAAAGTTCTTTTTGAAAGCATACTGTTGTAAATTGGGTATTTCGTTTATCGTCATTTTCGCTCTAATATTTGCTTAGACAGAAAGCTGATAAAAGAAGTGAAGTGGAATATCACAATTATTTTTGTATTTTGATTTTGTGTAAGTGACAAGAAAATAAAGCAAGAGAACATGTTATGATTTATTCAAAAAAAATGCAATGCTCATTTCATTAAGATTACGACTAAGAATAACAAAGTTCAAATGCAACACAACACAATATAAACAAGGATGAACTTTCTCATCTAATAACTGGATTTAGGCATGTCCTTAGTGTCTTGGTACCCTTCAAGGTATGGGGTTGTTAACCACATAGTGTGTCGAGGTTGACCCTTCTTGGTGTTTAATGCTTTGAAGCATTTCAATGATATTGACCATGGATCTTTTGAATTCATTTCTTGTCTCTTTGGAGTTCACTTAACGTCTTCTGAGACATGCTTTAAGTCCAATACGGTGTCGTGTAATCAAACTTGCCTTGTAAATTGTGTTGGAGGAATATGTCATACCCCAATTTTTGACCTAAGATACCACCTCATATCATTTGCATATGCATCATTTGCATCTCTAACAAATTGCATAGCTTGTGTTTGTTACTTGTGACTCAGTAGGGTTTAATCAAGAAACACTCATTAGTACAAGTGACAATCAACTAGGGTTTTGTTCTCCCTTCATCTCAAATGAAATATCTTCATCAACAATCAACATTTGGTCCTCAAAGATTCATTTCAACAAGCTCAAAAGCTTTGAATCAACCAGATTAGGGTTTTAACTGAAGACAACATACTCTTGACTTTTGCTCAGAATTTGACCTAATGGCTTGGGACATGACCTCAAGACCCCAATTACATCATCTTGACCTAATTTATTGGCTCAGGACATCTCCCACACAAGGATTGGTCAACAGTGAAATTTCAAGTCATCAGGCTGGGGTTTTGAACTATCAGGGACTGAAATCAGGGATCACATTTGGGAAACCCTAAAAAGCTCCAGGACATCACTCAAAGGTTTCAATCATCTTCAAATAATCCCTATAACAATATCCAATGGAAATTGCATCTCAATTCAAGATCCACAGTCATCAATTTCATCAGGTTCATAATTAGGGTTTTTGGCCTAATTCACCTGAACAACTGACTTTTTAATCAGGACATGGTGCCACAACTTAAACCATGGCTCAAGGTCCTCCAATAATTCAATATGATCCATTCATACCATCCATTTGGTGAGGATAGCTTGATTCATCTGAAATCTCCAGAAGCGCGATTCACCTGAAAAAGTCTACTGTACAAGATCACCATTGACTTTTTGGAAATTTTGGTCAACCATGACTTTTGAAGTTTTAAATCATCAATATATGATATTTGAAGTCATTTGATCAAGGAAAATCAAGAAAAACAATCAAGAATCAAAAAGTCAAAAGTTTGACTTTTCATACTTAGAAAAATTTCTAAGTGTTTCAATGGTTTTTTCCAAACTTTGGAAGGGAATATCTCAAAATTTCACCTACAAACTGAAAAAAACTTCCAACATGAAAGTTGTATATTTTGATCCAATGAACAACTTTGTCACATATAATTTTTTTTCCATAAGATCAACCATTTAAGAGATATGGAGCTTCAAAGTTGGTATCTTTTGAAAAATTCACTTAAAACCTCATTTTCTTCAAAGTTCATGGATCTTTTTCACCCATTTCCTTAAAGGTCTTGAAGAAACTTTCAACTAGGGTTTTGAAGTACATAACAAGAGCTTTCCAAAATGTCCAAGAGCATGAAAAAATATGGAGCATAGCTATGGTTTTGAATTTTGCCATTAGTGATCATTTCACTTGAAATTACAAGCCATTTTTACCAAAGTTATGAACTATTTTACCTTATGATGCAAGCAATGACATAAACAAACAATAATTGAAAGATATTTCTGGTTTGTGATTAGATTGGAAAGAGATAAGAAGCATAGAATATTTTAACCATGGTTAGTCATTTTAACCATTTGCATTTAATGTGAAAGATTCCATTTTATCTCTTAAAGCCAAGTCACCAAAGAAAGATCAACTTGTATAGTCTTGCATTCAGAACTTTTGGCCTATAAATAGAGGTTCAAACTCCATTCAAAATCACACCAAAACCTCCAAAAGCATAGGTTTTCTCTTCTTTCTTGAATTTCAAGCTTTCTTAAGTTTCAAAGAGGTAGAAAACTCAACCTCTAAATCCTTGAAGTTATGGCCAAAGTGATGATTCTAACAACTTCTAAACATCATATGGGATGTGTTTGATCCGCTCATACACCCCAAAAACACCTAAATCTCAAAATCACTACCTCACTTCCATATATGCATAAAGAGAGCCTTATCATGTCAATTCTCACACCTGGCCATATCTGCCCAAACTAACCTTCCAAACATCATCCATATACTTCATATGAATGATCCAAACACTCATCATCAACCTGTAACATCAAAATTATCAAATTCGACTCATGCTCCAAGTGACTGCAAATCGAGTACCACAGTTTGATCCAGATGAATTCAATCCATTCCAAGCCTTCAAACATGTTCCATAATCATCATTGAAGCTATCCAGATCAAGAAACAACATCTGTAACACCTCCAGGCACAAATTTAATTTCCAGTTTTGCAAGTTTTTAAGGTAAGTGTCTTGAACTTCAAACTCTATCATTCATGCATCATAAATGAAAAATTGGTTTACCATCATGTTTATGCATACATATAGATCATTAACCCTCAATCAATTGCTAATTACCTTGCACATACACGATTTCATGATCAATCTCAGAATTAGGGTTCTTCGTGTTCATCAGAAAATCAATGATCTTAGAGCAAAAATAAATGAAATTAAATGGTACCATCATGTTCCTTGTGAAAAACCGAGTGAAATAGACTATCACTCGATCAAATTGGTTCAGTTTCACGAATTTTCAAATCTTTGGTAGGGTTTGTGTTCTTGGCGCCATTTCTATTTCAGAATTTTGGAAATTGATTGAAAATATAATTAATTGGGAAGGTGTTATTAACAAGCCACAAGCGTGGCGCAGTTGGTTCATGTTTTGGTTCGTGAGCGTGAGGGCGTGAGTTCAAACCCTTGTGAGGCCAAAATCCAATTTTTTGTCACTTTTCTTATCTTTTTTCTTAACAACTTTACTTAATTAATTAACCAATCAAATTAATTCATTTTCACTTCATTTTTTGTACACTCTTTATTTAATATACATATTTTATGAATATCCAAAAAAATCACAAAAATAATATTTATTTAATACATTTTTATTAGGTTTAAAGTGACATATTTTTAAGTGTTTTTTTAATACTTTAAATATTGTTTTTCAATTGATTTTCAAACTTAATCATTTGTAATTATTTTTGTGATCAAACCCTAATCTCTTAGGTCTTAATTAAGCATAAAATTTGTTTTTATCTTAATTAAGTTGACTTTTGTCAAAATTCAAACTGTTTTTCAATGAAACGATCAAAGTTTTTCAAACGACAAAACCTCGCGTCTCTTTACAAAACAAGCAACCATGTTTTATAAAACATGGGCATCCCTTAAGGTGTAAGCCCCAAACCTCTTTGTAAATATTTTTTCATTTATTTACATAACTTTAATCAAAAACAAATCTTTTTTATGACTTTTTTAAAAAACCTTTTTCTAGGGTTTCTCTTTCAAAAAAACTCTTGACTAAATCTTTTGGATTGATCAAGTCATTTTAAAAAGAATTTGGGTATCCCTTATGGTATAAGTCCCATTCCTTTGTATAAATTTAGGTTTTTCATTGTATATACACCTATCTTTTTATACCTCGATCAGTTTAAACCCGCGAACAACAAATCGAATTAGGGTTTTCTTCAAAAATCTTTTCAAAAACATGGGCCTCCTTTAAGGTATAAGTCCCAAGCCCGTTTGTAAATATACATTTACATAGCCATGAATAAACTCAATGGGCCTCTCCCAGAGTATAAGTCCCGAGCCCCGTGTACACAAACGGATCATCCTTACATGTATATTTCCTTCATAAACTCCATTGTACACACACACCTTGTCATATATAACTATTCATATTTGTTCATATTTGTTCATGTACTTGTTCATATTTGTTCGTACTTGTTCATGTTTGTGATCGTGTTATATATACTTGCTCAACTTAGTACAACACTAGGTTCCCCATAGCCTCCTATTGGGCTTCGTGCAAAGAATCTCCCTTGTTTAAGTTAGGACATAGAGTATGGTTTCCCGGTGAAATCGCTCTAAGAGCTCAAACCAACTATACCATGCCTCCTCTTGGGCTTCGTACAAACGACTTGTCCCTCCCATAGCCTCCTATTGGGCTTACAATGCAAGGACCCTCGATTGTCTCTCCCATAGCCTCTCTTGGGCTTACAATGCAAGGACCCTCAGATAGCCTCCTCTTGGGCTTCGTACAAGGACCCACGGGCTTCTTATAAGCATCCCCATAATCCAAAACAAATACCTAGGAGATTAAACACATATCATCTCTATGATAGGAGTATCTCTTCTATATCATAACAATCAATCAATCAAACTTCTTTTTTTGCCACAAGGCTGGCTAATCAATCAAACCTTTTGCCACAAGGCTGGCTGATTAATCAAAGTCTTTGCCACAAGGCTGGCTTATCAAAACTTTTGCCACAAGGCTGGCTGATTAATCAAAACTTTTTGTCATAAGGCTGACTTATCAAAAGTTTTTGCCACAAGGCTGGCTAATCAAACTTGTTTTTGCCACAAGGCTGGCTAAACAAAAAAACATCTTTATCATTCTAAGCGCCATAAGTGGCACAGCCCAGGGCTTATAATGAAAAGATTTCAAACAAAAACAAACAGATGTATGTGATGATATAGATTAGATACATCGAGCATTTAAATGACATTTGTCTCTTATCCTTTGCTTCCACTAGCATAAGTGGGAACTACGATTGCTCTGACTTTCTCAACATCCCTTTGAGAATACGTAGGCACAAGGTCGTATCCTTGGCGAGTAAAACTTCTATCTCTCTTAAACCACTCAAACCTTTGCACCCGTAGACCCCGAGCTACAGATGCTCTGATTCCCTCTAAGGGATATGTATGCAGAAGATTGCGATGATCTTTGTGAGCATAATCAAACAAACACCTTAGGTCCCACCTATCTCACAACAGAAAACCTCCTCAACAGCATAGAAAGAAATGAACATAACAAAGAAGCCTATAGAGTACTATAGATACGTCGGGTGCTAATACCTTCCCTTCGTATAACCAACCCTCTTACCCAAGATCTCTCCCCCACTTTTGCATTGCTTTTAATTTTGTGTTATTTGCTTTGCATATCTTTTAAGGTTATTGCAACTTTTTTCCTTTTCCTACTTTGGAAATAATAAAAAGTTTGGTCGTGACAAAAAAAACAAAACAAAAATCATTTTCTTGAGCACTCGAGCCCAAAGAAGGCATCAGGTGTCTCATCCAGATGATTTTCACCGCGACAGAAGAAAGGTATGAATACTGGATTCTGGGAAATGCATGTTTAATGAATGCAAATGCATGATGATTATTTATGCAAGAGTGATTCTTATGAGATGCGATGGCATACATACATTATGGAATGCAACACGATGCTATAAAATAGATGGATGTAATCTAGAAAAACACAACCTAATGAGGAAGGTTCCTTATGATGGTATAGTTCAAAGTTATTTACCCAAAGATCCACTCACATGATGGCTCTAAGGTTTTTGATAGTAGAGATACCTACATCACGATAGATGTAACGGGTTCTAAAGGTCCTCAGAGTTAACGACCAAATCAAGATTCTTTTCATGCAACAAGCTAGTTGTCTTTATGACAAATCTCATGAGAAGGCCTCCTCCAAGTGGGGTGTTTGTGTTAGCCATTCAAGGTGTGCGCCTTGGGGACTAACACTATGCAACCACCTCATAACTTATGTTTTTCTCTTGATTTTCAAAGCTCAGGTTGAGAGCTTCACTCAAAAAGTAATACTTCCAAATCCCACAAGTGAAAAAGCAAGATAAAGGAAATATATACATGAAATAAGAAAAGTAGACAAACCTTTCGGTCCCCAACAGAGTCGCCAGTTGTCGCTGCCAAAAAAATCGCACCAAGAAGGAACAAACAGAGTCGCCACCAAATTTTATTTATTCCAAAGGGAAAATATTGATAAAACTCATGGGAAATGAAAACAATGGATTAGATGGTCTTCGCAACCAAATTTTGGGTTCGGGAGTCAGTTAAGCAAGGGGAAGGTATTAGCATCCCTTACCTCCATCGTACTCGATGGGACCCATTTAGTTGTTTCTCAATAGAGAGTTAGCTTAAGTCTACGTTTATTTTACTAAGAGAAAGAAAATGTTTTTTGGTTTTTTATTATGGAGCTCGCCAAGACATCGCATCTTGTGCCTATGTATTCCCTCGTGCAATAGGAAAGTTAGAGCATTCGTAGTTTGGGACTACGAAATTATGTTTTTTTAGTGTGCTCGCCAAGAAATCACATCTTGTGCCTACATATCTTCAACGAAGAATCAGAGCGATTATAGTTCGGAAGAACTACGAGTTTGGGTTGATTGATTTTTGAATGGGTTTTTAGTGAACATTTTGAGCATAAGTATGCTCCTAAGGCGTTGTTCACCCAAGATATTCAAAAGGATGCGAGTCCAATTGTCACTTGTTATCCAAGATCGTAAAAATGATTTTTACGGACTTTTAGTAAAGGTTTGTGCATAGGAGTTCTCCTAGCGCGTCTTTACCCAAGGTATTCAAAAGGAAGCGAGTCCAATTGTCACTTGTTGCCCGTTTAATGAAAATGATATTTATGGACTTTTAGTAAAGGTTTGAGCATATGTGTTCTCCTAGCGCATTCTTTACCCAAGGTATTCAAAAGGATGCGAGTCAATTATCACTGGTTGTCCTTTTAGTTAATGTGTTTTGATTCAAAAGATCAAGATATTCAAGAGGTGTACTCCAATTGTCACTCGATCTTTTGATTAAGAAGATTTTGTATTAACAACTTGACGTTGGATCAAGCGTTTTAGGGTTTTGATTTTATTTATGAAATGGGTCTAATCGCACTTGGACGGAAAAGACAAACTTTGAAATGAAATTCGCACTTGGGTAAAATTTTGCACTTGAGCAAATAAAGGCTTCACACTCGGGCGAAAAATGAAGCAATAGGTTTGAATTGATTTAAAATTTTCTTGTGAGAAGTTTTGAAATGGACTCGATGTTGGAATGAGTATTTTATTCGAAGGAAAGTTTGTTTTTGAGGTTTTGAAAGATCGGTTAATTAATTAAAAAGCACTCGACTTAATTAGTTAAAATAATTAAAAGTTAACTAATACAATTAATTAATTAAATAAATTTAAATAATCAATTCAAAGGTTAAGATTTAATTAATAGAATTAACTAACCAAATAACTCTTTAACTAATTAATCCAAAAAAATAAAATAATAAGAGTTTTACTTTTCAAATAATGGCCCAACAATTAGACCTTGCTTCATGGCCCAAACTTATAACGATGGGGTGGGTTTGATCAGCAAGCAGGCGGTGATGAAATGGAGATAAATCATACTGGGTCATGCCCAAAGGGCCTAAAACAACAAAAAAACCTTAGCATCAAACACCTCTCACGTTTCTACTCTCTCGTCAAACGCTCTCTCTGCTCTTTCAACTTTCACCGTGAATAAAAACAACAACAACAAGAACTCTCCGCCTCTCTCACAATTACTTCATTGCATTTAAAAAAAAAGACATCAAAGCATCATCATCATCATCATCATTGATCTCTCGAGATTCGCCATGGATGGAGCTTTCAATCTCAAACGAAATCTCACAATTCTCTCTCGGTCTCTTACTCGTGACGTTCTGCTAGGGAAGTTCAATTGAAAGCAAACAAACAAAATCCAAATTCCAACAATCCTTAAAACCCCAAATCGATCCCCAATCAATATGCAAATGGTATTATAGATTACAAGTGGTTGACAGAAATTAAATGAAAGCATAAAAAAACTACAGGTACGTTCTTTCTCAAGCTTGCTTGCTCACCTTTTCGATCTACTCCTCTTATTTGTGCGTGACTGCTTTGTGAGTTTTGTTGCTGTGATTTTGTTATGTTGTTGTGTCTGATGAGCGCGAGTGTGTGTGATGAGGAGGTTCTAAAAGGCATAACTGACATATCTTTTGCCCTTGTTGGCATTTCTTTCAAAAGTTTAGACACGATTAATTGTTGTAGTGAGTTGCGATACCCCACGATTTTGACATTGATTGATATGATGGAATCTTTTCCACTTGAGAGAGCTAGTGGCATACTTGTTGATTTTATCCAAGTTAGAGTCTTTCATTCATTTGTGATGCAAAAAATCCATCTGTTCTCATATTTAAGATCAATGGCTGAGTATTCTCTCCGACGATAATAAAGTGTTTATTCCCTTTTAAAAATCTTCCCTTTTAAGCGGGACTACATTAGCTCTGACTTCTCCATTTCACCGAGGAGTTATGTAGGAATTAGATGTAATGTCTTGCCGAGCTTATTTTAAAAATTAAACAAACCTTTCTTTTGCATACAATATCTTTTTATAAACACAGATTTTCAAAAAGGTTTCTGTGGAGTACCACAGATATGAGGGGTGCTTAAAACCTTCCCCTTGTATAATCCACACACATACCTAAGATCTCTTTTTGTTCTTTTTTTTTTCAAAAACTTCTTTTTGGGTTTATTTCTCTCTTTTCCCATTTCCTTTGGAAACAATAAAGCACGGTGGCGACTTTCACTGAAATAACGAGTCAAGTCAGCCAATGGCTCTGATCTCAAGATTTTGCCGCTACAATATGGTCCATAAGAAAAAAGAATAATTTCCCCTTCACTTAATCTTCAAAATGACCAAGCAATTCTTGTCTTATAAACCATTTTTAATCCATTCCTTTAAACACTAATCACCATACTTATGCCTAAATGAAATTTTGGCGTAACAGATCCAGATGTCGTGAAAGATGTTGAGACATATGATTTGTCAAGAAACATCAGCAAGGTATATACACAAAATTATGCCATACTGAAAAGTAAATGACACCAGAAATTGTTGACCCAGTTCGGTGAAATCAGACCTACTCTAGGGGCATACCAAGCCAGGAATGAAGTTCATTGTGAGCAGTATTATTTCAGAGCTAAACTAGTCCCAGGTTTACAACCCCTCACTTAATCCCTACCCAATGACCTTTCTACCTAGGTCCTACCTAGATATGGAATATCCCCATCCCACTTCTAATCATCACAATGATGTTGTACAGTTCTCCAGTCCCAAGAGCTGTAGCAACGACTCAATACCCAACTCATTCTAATCCCACATAATCAAACAGTTTGGAAGACATAATTCCATGATAATCCCTAGCCAAGACTCTTGACTATGACCACGAACTTGGAGTTACTTCAAAGCTTCCTCCAAGAACAATACTCCTCTTACATACAGGCTTCGAGGATCACATTGGTAACCTTCCCACAGGTTGGGAGGTTTACCTAGACAAACCCTAAAGATTACATCTTTTCTACTCGATGATTGTCTTTTTTTTCTAGGTTACAATGCTTCTATTTATAACCTATACCCAACTGGATTTGGGCCTTCAATCACAACATATTTGTTGTTACAATATTGCAATATATTCTGCTACAATCAAGGTCTTCAATTTATTAGTTTCCGAGAATATATCTATAATTAGAAACTATATAATCTTAAAATATTCTGATTTTATTCTTCTGAATGATTCCTCAAATCTTCTTATTGATTCTTCACACCTGCTAAATAATATATGACACCATTATTTGAGTTACACAATATCCCTGAATATTCTGCATTCTTTTGTAGTAATTAAATAACATAGGTTTAATTAGAACTCTTCTCTTCAACTTAGGCATGATGTCGTAACATCCCATGTGACATCCCATGTGACATGTTATTCCAAATGTTGAATTATTCCAACATAACATGTTCTATCATTTCAGTGGGACTCTTTGTTGTACATGTGTTCTTATACATTTATACATACAAGTTCTTTTATTTATTTTACAAAAAATAAGCCAACCTTAAAAACAGAGAACTATCAATCTCCCCCTTTGGCAAATTTTTGGCTAAAACAAATAAATTACATATTACAACAGCACAAGGAAAAATAACTATCTACTAGATCAGTAGATCTCAGCAGTTGAATGAAGTTAGTCTTTAGTTAAGATGTCACGACATCTTGTTCAGTATCTTCAGTCCAGTAGATCGAGCATACCATCTTCAGATTGATTTCTTTCTTCAACTTTCTGAATTTGTTCCATTGCAGCATAGACCTTAACACCCTTAATTTGGTGCATATGAGAAAGGAGATTAATTTCACTCCCCCTCAACCCAGGAACCAATTCTTCTCACACAAGACCAATGCTGGCATAAGAGGATTTGCTAAGCCTTCTTTGATCAGCAGCCCCTAGTCGACCTAGAGCATAAGAGGAAACTTAAGTAGTATCCTCTTGTTTCCCAGGGTAACTCAGAAAATAGGTCACAACTGTGTTCATAACTCAGGCACAAGTCACAAAACCAAATCCTAGAGCCGGCTCAGCCTATAATTTGATATGCTAGAACTGTTTCTGGTTACTACAGTTTTTTGACTGAACATCTGAGTGCCAAACCTCTCAAATATCTCCCCATTTTTGGCCAAAAATTTACAAAGGGAGCCTTCACAAAACCAGACCCACATACTCCATATAAAAATAGCAGAACGACACACAATGTTTGAGGAAATACTGGTAACTTCCTATAAATGGATGGTCCTCTGCTTGTGAGATAATGATTCCTTGAATGTGACACTTTTTTGGATAAAGATGGCGTTATTCGAGGAGAGAATACCACCAAAAACTATGTGCACCGTCCAACAATCACTTTGAATGCTTTTAGTATGCTTGGACTGTCTCTTATGATTAGATTAGTCCCAAGACATGCACATGCAAGGACAAAAGTACTTTCTAGCCTTTAATTTTACAAAGCTGGTTGTACAGTATAAAATATTCTTTTGTTAAACTCAGTGACACATGTCATGAACAATGTTCTGACATCCTACCAGATATTGCCTTCAACTTCAAACACTTCTTATGTGATTTAGCTGATGATGTTTCTCATCCTTTTTCATATACTCAGAAGCATGACCCTGATGTCTTCAGACTACTTTTTCCAACAGTAATCTTATCTCTTGAAATTTGTGTCTGACATCTTCTTGGAGAAGATTGCAAATTATTTTTCCTTCTGGTAAGATTTAATCACATCAATTGTTCCACTGACTTCTCCTATCAAGGACAATCAAGGCTCAGGCTGACCTTAAGCACTTGAACAGATAGCTTCACTGGAGACAGCTCCATACTGGAAAATTTCTAGTTTCATGGTACTACCTCGAACTAGTCATAACATAAGAACTTATCTTCGTAGGTCCGCATATTAACATTAGTCTTTAGGATGGCCAATATATCATGTAACATAGTCTGAACTCAACCTCAACCATTTTCTTAGTGTGCTTACTGTCATACCCCAAAATTTGCCTTTCATATTTCCATTTACAATGATGCAAAGTTCATGGTTCAGTTCCAAGGATCACTTACTCAAAAGTCCAGATGGTCCATAGTCAACTGGTTTGACCTAAAAGTCAATCATAATCAGAGCATAGTCAAAGCCTCCCAATTTTGGTCAACATCAAGTATATGAAGCATAACCATCATTTGATCAAAGATTGATCATGATTCCATTAATAGAAACTCAGAGATGAACGAATACAAAAAGGTTCAAATTAGGGTTTCTTAGGAGAAAGTCAACCCAACTTTGACTGGGCATAACTTTCACATGGAACATCAAAAATGCCCCACTCAAAGCCTATTTTGAAGGAAATTGTGTTCCCTACAACTTTGTCTCTCACAAGCCAGGGCTAGAAATGATTCATTTCAGAGATACAACGCAAAAGATTACAGGTCATTTTCAGGCATCCTCCAAAAGCAGTTTTTTCCCAAAGAGGATATGGTCAAGATAAAAGCGCCAAATGAAAAATATATTCCAAAGTGGCTTGCAGAGGATCTCTTGAGGTTTCCAAAAAGTCTTAGAACTCCCTCATAGCTTAAAAATTGAGTGAGATATGATTGATCAAAGTTGGGAGATTTTGGAGGACTAAATGTGAAAAGAGAAGGTTCAAAGTGAGAAATTTTGCAAATGGGCCTATGGTTTTATGATACAAACTTGGTCCACAAGTCATTAGCATGTCCAAAACAAAATGCCACGAATTTTAACCTTTTATTTGATTTTATATAATTTTTATTTCATTTAAAAATGATTTAAAGTGATATAATGGAAAAGAAAATCAAATATTGAGTTAAAGGATTCACATTAGCCAATTCCAATCAACATTTATTGTATATTGTCAACACAATTTCGTGCTAGCAAGATTGGAAAAGAGTGAATCATATTTTGGCCAAAATAGCAAGTTTCCATTAAAGTTTCATATCAAATTTTTCCAATTTTGCAAGAGTGGATTCAAGGGGCCTTGGGCTTCAAGTTTTGACCTAATACATTCTCCATAAGTAGTATAGACAAACCACACGAATAGGGGTTGGAAAATCTGGGCAGAGGCGCACAACCAAGAACAAGAAAACTCATTCAAAACCAAGAGTCGGTTTCAAAGAATTGGGGACTGTCAAAGAGATTTGAAGGTTGCAAGAGCTTCCTCAAGTGATTCTGAACGTGTTGGGATCATCACACTGCAACAACACCCCCAGATTATTCTCCATCGAGCCAAGGTATGTGAGTTTAAACTTACGATCGATTAGAATAACTTGCGCAAATCCATGGCAAATTGATGGTGTATTCTGATTATTATTAATGTTCTGAATGTTTCTGGTTGGTTTAATTGAGGTTTGTGTGTTTAAAACGTGAATCACCATTGTAGGCCGAATTAGGGTTCATAGGTTGGAATTGGGGCTTTTCGCTAGGGGTAAAATTAGGTTACGATAATGGGATGAATAAGTTCGCATGGTTCAGACGAAGGGTTTGGATAGCTCGCGAACAATTTATGTGCATGTATATGGTAATCGTTATTTTCCAGGTGAGTGTAGCTACGGGAAAAATCGTAGCAAATTCATGGCTGATTTTGCAGGTTTTCGCAGGTGGGCTGGGGACGATGATGCGTTGTCAGCACGTGATTCGTGAATTTGAATTGCGCGCGCGTTATTTTCATATGGGGTTACGTTTCTTTTATATTGTTATGGGTGCATGTTACCAACAAACGAGTCAGTTAGTTGGAGTGGTTAGAGAGCGCGTATGTGAGGAGGGGGACGTGGGTTCGAATCCTTCCCCCAACATTATTTTTTTCTGAAAACATTGTTTCTGGATTCAGCGCGTACGCATCTAGTTAGCTTACCATACACCCTCTCAATCTGACCATAGGACCATCCATTCAGCTAGATCTAACGTCCAAGATCCAGCCCCTATAACATGTACCATACTGACCACCACACAAAATCCAAACCCTAATAAAACTTAAGTAATCTTTATTATTCATTTAAATTAAAATACTTTTTTAGTATATTTATTTATATAATAATTATTTTTTTCAAATAAATTATTATATGATATTTATATTAAAAATACAATTTATTGTTCGCGCCGATTAAATCGATTAATCGATATGGGCAATAATGATTTTAATTAAAATGTTTATTTAATTAAAATAAAAATACAAATAATTTATTTAGTTAAATGGTTTCAACCATCCTCATTGGTTGCGATGATTAACTATTCAATTTCCTCATTCCTAATTCGTTATTCTTTTTAATCGAATCAATCGATTACGAGGGGTAACGATACAAATTAATTATTAAATTATTAAAATACTATAATTCGTTATTAGTAATAATCAGATCAATTGATTAAAATTGGTAACGATACGACTTCAAATCTGTTAACTATGGCGATCGAATCTATTGATCGTTGCGGTTAATAGTGCCATATTAAATCAGGGTTGTACGCCCAAAACACTCAAAATACACTAAACCACAATACTAAAATATGGATTTTCATCCTCATCAATTAGACAATTCAAAAACGCTTTTCAAAGCACAAACAATTTCAAACCTCCAAATCAAATTCTAATTCTAAAGGCGTACAACCCTGTGCCCGAACTACGTTGACTCTGATTCTCCATAAGGAGATACGTAGGCACTTGGCAACAAGGCGAGTCCCCTTCCCTAAAATCTCAATTTTCCCCTTATTCATTTCCTTACCTATAAACTTCAATAATTTTAGCCACAAACCTTTACCTTAGATTCAAAGCCAATAGGAAAGGGTTGAGGGTGCCTAACACCTTCCCTCGACCTGAATATAGTATCTTACCCTGATCTCTATACTGCGTAGGGTTTCCTATTCGCCCTTCAGAATAGGTGGCGACTCTCTAAGTTAAAATTTTAGGCAGGTTGCTACAGCTGGCGACTCTGCTGGGGATAACTATAATGGTGAATACTATGCTCCTATAGGTTTTAGGTTTTGGCAGGGTTTAGGTTTGACAACTTTTTAGGGTTAGGCTAATTCGCCTTTTTTAGGGTTTGCAATTATTTTGTTGTTTTTTGTCTAAAAAATATTTAATTGTTTATAATATGTTTATATTTAATTGTTTATGTTAATATATTTATATTTAATTGCCTAATTGTTATATTTTTATATACACTGCTGGCATTATGTAATGTTAAAACCCTAAGTGTGGGAGTTAACTTTGAGATCAATAGGGGAGTATGAATCGCCTACGAGTCTCATTGATAACTCCACTCGGAGTGGGTTGAGTATTCGGAAATGTCCAAAACGAGGCTTGACTTTGTTGAGGGCAGGACTGGATACTTGGCTGATCTCTCCGAGAACCTACCCCAAAAATTCGAACCTCATGGATAAAATGAGTTGTTCTAAAATCCGAAGAGACAAAAAGTCTCGGAGGCTACGAACGACCCCATGAGACCTTCTAGAAAACCCCCTATTAAAAGGTTGGCTCCCAAGAGCCGCTACGTCGAACCTATGAACTTATGTGATTTGTGCTATATGTATATATTGTGTTGATCATTATTTTTATTATTTCTTTTTTTCATTCATCATACATCATGTGCATTCTTGCGTCATATTTTTATTCAAAAAAAAAAAGAAAAAAGAAAAAAAGGATATCATACGCATCATGCATGGCATACACATCATTTTCATGACATTAAGAGAAGATTCCTCTTCTATCTCCAGAGCAAGGAACCATTGGGAAGGATAACCTAACATCCCGACCATACTATCAAACAAGATTTCAGCAGAAGAAATCAATGGATCAGTTGGAACAGAATCAAGCCGCCCTTCGTGAGGAAGTGGATCAACTGAAGGTCAGTGTGGAGGAGGTCAAAGGAGGTATGGCTCAGTTGCTAGAATTCATGAAGGCCCTCCTAGACAAACAAGACAAGGCAAAAGAGGTTCAGTCTGGGAATACCCTGGTTCAGGATGAGATCCCTAACGACAAAAACCCGCTGCTAGGATTTGTTTCAGGCTTTGGCCCGGATAAGGACAAATCTCAGGCCCGATCTGTCAGAAGGGCTATCCAATTCCAAGAGAAAGGAGAGGCCTCCCAAGAAGGATTTGTCCCCACTCCACAAACAAAAGGGACAACCCGCACAGTGCGCATTCCTGCTAGCAATGTCCCTAAGGACGATGATTACCTGGATCTACAATACGGAGTGCAAGAGGTGGACAACTCAGACCAAGTACCTCAAACACAACAGTCTATTCCTAACTCTAGGGAAGACTCCAAGGGTAGTGAACAAATCAAGGCACTGGAGGAAAGACTAAAAGTGATAGAAGGACACGATGTCTTCGATGTGGATGCCTTCGAAATGAGTTTGGTCTCAGACTTGACTATCCCTCGCAAATTCAAGATTCCTGACTTCGAGAAATACAAAGGACTCACATGTCCGAGGAATCACTTACGCATGTATGTGCGGAAAATGGCTGCTTACGCCCGCGATCAAAAGCTAATGATACATTTCTTTCAAGAAAGTTTAAGCGGAGCGTCTATTGACTGGTACATGCAATTAGAGAAGTCCTCTGTCCGAAGCTGGAATGATCTGGCCAACACCTTCTTAAAGCATTACAAGTACAACCTGGACATGGCACCCGATCGGATGCAATTACAAAATATGTCACAGAAGAAGGATGAATCATTCAAGGAGTATGCCCAAAGGTGGAGGGAGATGGCTTCTCGAGTCCAACCTCCCCTAATGGACAAAGAACTGGTGGACATATTTAGGAGCACTTTGCAAGGACCATACTAAGACAAGATGGTCGGAAGCATATCTTCAGGGTTCTCGGACTTGGTAGTCATTGGTGAGAGAATTGAAGATGGAATCAAAAATGGGAAGATACAAGGGGCACCCTCAGGTTCCTATCACACAAAGAAGTCATATGACGGAAAAAAGGAACCCAACACTGTCAGAGCGATCTTGGTTAATCAAACACCAACACTACAACAGAAGGATCAGCAAAAACAACAGGGTGGCCAACGCCCCTGGAGGTCCAAGCCAAAACGATCATTCACCCCATTGCACATGCCGCTGTCTCAAGCTCTGCAACATCTGCTCAGTCAGAACCTGGTAACACTGCTGCCTCCATACTCAGCTCCAGCTAACCCCGCTCCCGGGTACAAACATCATGCTAGGTGCGCTTATCATTCAGACAGTCCTGGTCATGATACAGAGGATTGTGGGCCGTTGAAACACAAGATACAAGATTTGATTGAAGAAGGGCTCATTGAGTTCGAAGATCCTAGCAAGTCTAAAGCCATAGGTGGCTAGAAGGAGGATTTCTCAGATCATTAGTTTTGTTTTCATTCGCAATTTCTTTCTGTTTGTTTAAACATTAGTCTTATGACATATGCTATGTACTTTACAACAATCATTAATGCATTGCTTACGTTTGTCTTGATTCATTCCTAGTGTTCTCACTATATTTAAAACTGTGTTTTTACTCGATTTTCTCGTTTGTGATATTCAACTCTAGTGGAAAGTTTTACACCTTTTGAGGCAGAATGACGAAAACGATACCACAATTTCATACACTACGCTTTCGAACAGACCGTGTTGACGATGTACAGGCATTTGTTCAATCCCTAAAATAGTGGAGATATAAGGATGTTAATCCCTCGTCAACCCCTTTGAGCCCAAAGAAGTAGGAGTTTTCCTTCATACAAAATAAAACCCTTAATATATAACCTGGGGTAGGGTAGCTGCTCAGTTAACTTAATTATTCCAAGTTGTTCCTTTGAACATAATCACCGATGGTTCCCCATCATCATTAAGTCCGGCAGTCAATGTCCTCAAAGAAAAAGAAAGCAATACAAGAGCCTGCTAAGTCAAAACCTATTAAGGAGACTTAGGCAAAATTGGGGCATCCCGCTGACTGTAATTTTAAAACAAACAGTCCAGAAAAAAGTTAGGGATAACAAAGTCGAAAAAAGGTTACTATGTATCTTCGACAAAAGGAAAATACTACAAAAAAGGAGAATGACTGCCTTTGCAGATAAACCTTTGGTTTTTGAACCATCATGACAATGCCATAATTCCCCAAATTCTTTTGGAGACTAAATGCATAGTTAACTGAGCATAGGACTGGAGAACATCACGAAGAGGGGGATGGGTACAAATGAACTTTGAGCCTCTATCTTTTGTTTCTTTAAACCGTGAACCAGGCCACGTTACAACCCTTAAATGTCCTAACTGAAGCATGGTTAGTTCGAAAGCATAGCGTTACTAAAGGTATCCTGACTCCTTAAGGTCTACTATAACTCTTGAGTTGATATCACTTTCTTACAAAAAAAAAACTTTGTTTTACTCAATAAAATGTTTTTAAACTATCAAGACAGACATATGCATTCGCATCTTATGAATTTCATTACAAAGTACACGTGTCTATGTGGATTTAAATGTTAACATCAGGGAGAAGTTGCATGGAGCATGACTAATGACTAAAAATCCTACCGACGGATGAAATAGCCTCCAAAAAAAAAAGAAGCTTATCAAAAGAAAAAACATCTCTTACACATGACTGAGATAGCTGAGGTGCACACGGGGCATAACTCGTCATTATCCCATTTACATGGGGCAATCAAATCAAGATCCATAGAACCTCTCGAAGATGCTGAATAGCCCATTACCTGGGGGCATGTTGCAAAGATCACTCAGTATCAGATGGTGTCAATACCACTCTCACATCCTTTCCAGGAACCTTTATAGGATATTTCTCATTCTATCCATGCAGTCTTCTTTAAGACATGTTCAAACACTCCTTACCCTTTCTAGGAACCTTTTTCAGACAGTCTTTTAAAGACCCATCTTCTTATCCTTTCTATTTTCAAACCCTTTCAGACAGTCTCCTCTAAGACAGTTGCCTTTCTACGAAACTTTTCTAGGTAGTCTTCTGTAAGACATCTCTTAACTTTTTCAGTTAGTCTTTTAAGACATATTCAAACTTCTCTTACGCTTTCAAAAAACCTTGTCAAACTTTGTTTAAAGTACAGAGTCTTTTCTAAGACAGTTCACCATTCTTTCTAGAGTAGTCTTCTTCAAGATGTTTTCCCTGAGTTTTGTTTAAAACCTCGCGTTCCTAAAAACAGTCTTTATCCTCTATAGGAATATTTCTGACCCTTTGCACAACACATCCTTCGAGCTTTGTTTAAAGCTCAGTCTTATTTAAGACAAGTTCCCGTTTCATTCCAAAGACCTCTTCAGGTAATCTTATAGAAGACATCATCTCATTCTGAGTACTCAGCAAATCACTGTCCGTCAGGCGCAACTGAAACGCATGACTCATTCTGAGAAGCATCGCTTCACATTCAAATCAACACTTAGCATCAAGGAGACCTCGAAATTGGTCTGATCAAAGACAATCATTCCTGATAAAGACCCTTGAATGGGGAAACCACGTTCAGAGGGTTTTCCTAAAACAGGGGTATACAATCAAGAATCTTATTGACTAGGGGCATATCTTTCAAGAATTCAAACACTGGGGCAATGCATATCAGGCAAGACATGGTGAAATTCGAGTTCCCTCGAAAGGTCCCTCCTTCAAGTCAAGGGGCACATCTCTCAAAATTTCTGATATTCGGGAAGTCACACTAGCATCATACAAAGAGCATTGTTGCATATTTGATCTTCTCACGCCTGTACTATTCACATCCCGCAGTGTGGGATAGGCGCACATGCATAATTCTCATTGAGAATCTCATTACATAGTACATGCATCATGACATTGCATAAAAACTAACGCTACCTTTTCAGGTCACTTCACTTCAAAAAGATGTTATCATCAAATTACCACGCAAACATGATCGTATCTACGATTCAATCTTAACAGATACAATTCCAATACTTCATTCCAAGTCTTTCTTCAAAGGCAATCCAGAAGCAATCAAACAGTTTCTTACCTTTCCAGGTAGTCTTGTCCAAGATAACTATCCTAACCTTCCCAAGCAGTCTTGTTTAAGACATATCCCAAACCTTTCTAGGTAATTCCGTTTAAAACGCTCGCATCCTTTATAGGAATCTTTTTAGATGGTTTTGTTTAAAATGTTTCATATCCTCTATAGGAGTCTTTTTAGATAGTTTTGTTTAAAACGTTTCATATCCTTTATAGGAATCTTTTTAGATAGTTTTGTTTAAAACGTTTCATATCCTTTATAGGAATCTTTTTAGATAGTTTTGTTTAAAACGTTTCATATCCTTTATAGGAATCTTTTAGATAGTTTTGTTTAAAACATTTCATATCCTTTATAGGAATCTTTTTAGATAGTTTTGTTTAAAACGTTTCATATCCGTTATAGGAATCTTTTTAGATGGTTTGTTTAAAACGTTTCATATCCTCTATAGGAATCTTTTTAGATAGTTTTGTTTAAAACGTTTCATATCCTTTATAGGAATCTTTTTAGATAGTTTTGTTTAAAACGTTTCATATCCTTTATAGGAATCTTTTTAGATAGTTTTGTTTAAAACGTTTCATATCCTTTATAGGAATCTTTTTAGATAGTTTTGTTCAAAACGTTTCATATCCTTTATAGGAATCTTTTTAGATGGTTTTGTTTAAAACATTTCATATCCTCTATAGGAATCTTTTTAGATATTTTGTTTAAAACATTTCATATCCTTTATAGGAATCTTTTTAGATAGTTTTGTTTAAAACTCATCATTCCCTTTATAGAAACCTTTCTAGATAGTTTTGTTTAAAACGTGTCCCTCCCTTTATAGGAACCTCTCAAGGTAGGTCTTGTTTAAGATATCTCGTATCCTATCCAGGAGCCTTCCCAAGTGAGTCTTGTGTAAGACGTATTACATCCATTCCAAAAAAACCTTTTCTAAGTCAGTCTCATTTAAGACACATCATGCCTTTCTAGGTGGTCCTCTTAAAATACTTATCCAATCTTTTCTAAGACACACTTAGTTCTTTTAAGGAACTTCTCAGTCAGTCTTCTCTAAGACAATTCTTCCTAAGCATTGCTCAAAGCTTAAGCTTCTTCGCATCAACTTGCGATACATCCTATTCAGGAACCTCTTCAAGTAGTCTTATGTAAGACATTACTCCGTATCTTTAGATACAATTAATATGATCCTGGTATGAAGAGCATATGCTCTGGACAAGCATCTTGTCAAACAAATGGGTGGCATCTATAAGCCCATCTCCTGCGGAACTCCTTCCCTACGCAAGCAAATTTCAGGGCATTTCAGTGTCCAATCATCTTCTACCTCTTCAGGTTCAAGAAGATTGAACAGGGGCAGCTGTCATACCCCAAAATTTGCCTTTCATATTTCCATTTACAATGATGCAAAGTTCATGGTTCAGTTCCAAGGATCACTTACTCAAAAGTCTAGATGGTCCATAGTCAACTGGTTTGACCTAAAAGTCAATCATAATCAGAGCATAGTCAAAGCCTCCCAATTTTGGTCAACATCAAGTATATGAAGCATAACCATCATTTGATCAAAGATTGATCATGATTCCATTAATAGAAACTCAGAGATGAACGAATACAAAAAGGTTCAAATTAGGGTTTCTTAGGAGAAAGTCAACCCAACTTTGACTGGGCATAACTTTCACATGGAACATCAAAAATGCCCCACTCAAAGCCTATTTTGAAGGAAATTGTGTTCCCTACAACTTTGTCTCTCACAAGCCAGGGCTAGAAATGATTAATTTCAGAGATACAACGCAAAAGATTACAGGTCATTTTCAGGCATCCTCCAAAAGCAGTTTTTTCCCAAAGAGGATATGGTCAAGATAAAAGCTCCAAATGAAAAATATATTCCAAAGTGGCTTGCAGAGGATCTCTTGAGGTTTCCAAAAAGTCTTAGAACTCCCTCATAGCTTAAAAATTGAGTGAGATATGATTGATCAAAGTTGGGAGATTTTGGAGGACTAAATGTGAAAAGAGAAGGTTCAAAGTGAGAAATTTTGCAAATGGGCCTATGGTTTTATAATACAAACTTGGTCCACAAGTCATTAGCATGTCCAAAACAAAATGCCACGAATTTTAACCTTTTATTTGATTTTATATAATTTTTATTTCATTTAAAAATGATTTAAAGTGATATAATGGAAAAGAAAATCAAATATTGAGTTAAAGGATTCACATTAGCCAATTCCAATCAGCATTTATTGTATATTGTCAACACAATTTCGTGCTAGCAAGATTGGAAAAGAGTAAATCATATTTTGGCCAAAATAGCAAGTTTCCATTAAAGTTTCATATCAAATTTTTCCAATTTTGCAAGAGTGGATTCAAGGGGCCTTGGGCTTCAAGTTTTGACCTAATACATTCTCCATAAGTAGTATAGACAAACCACACGAATAGGGGTTGGAAAATCTGGGCAGAGGCGCACAACCAAGAACAAGAAAACTCATTCAAAACCAAGAGTCGGTTTCAAAGAATTGGGGACTGTCAAAGAGATTTGAAGGTTGCAAGAGCTTCCTCAAGTGATTCTGAACGTGTTGGGATCATCACACTGCAACAACACCCCCGGATTATTCTCCATCGAGCCAAGGTATGTGAGTTTAAACTTACGATCGATTAGAATAACTTGCGCAAATCCATGGCAAATTGATGGTGTATTCTGATTATTATAAATGTTCTGAATGTTTCTGGTTGGTTTAATTGAGGTTTGTGTGTTTAAAACGTGAATCACCATTGTAGGCCGAATTAGGGTTCATAGGTTGGAATTGGGGCTTTTCGCTAGGGGTAAAATTAGGTTACGATAATGGGATGAATAAGTTCGCATGGTTCAGACGAAGGGTTTGGATAGCTCGCGAACAATTTATGTGCATGTATATGGTAATCGTTATTTTCCAGGTGAGTGTAGCTACGGGAAAAATCGTAGCAAATTCATGGCTGATTTTGCAGGTTTTCGCAGGTGGGCTGGGGACGATGATGCGTTGTCAGCACGTGATTCGTGAATTTGAATTGCGCGCGCGTTATTTTCATATGGGGTTACGTTTCTTTTATATTGTTATGGGTGCATGTTACCAACAAACGAGTCAGTTAGTTGGAGTGGTTAGAGAGCGCGTATGTGAGGAGGGGGACGTGGGTTCGAATCCTTCCCCCAACATTATTTTTTTCTGAAAACATTGTTTCTGGATTCAGCGCGTACGCATCTAGTTAGCTTACCATACACCCTCTCAATCTGACCATAGGACCATCCATTCAGCTAGATCTAACGTCCAAGATCCAGCCCCTATAACATGTACCATACTGACCACCACACAAAATCCAAACCCTAATAAAACTTAAGTAATCTTTATTATTCATTTAAATTAAAATACTTTTTTAGTATATTTATTTATATAATAATTATTTTTTTCAAATAAATTATTATATGATATTTATATTAAAAATACAATTTATTGTTCGCGCCGATTAAATCGATTAATCGATATGGGCAATAATGATTTTAATTAAAATGTTTATTTAATTAAAATAAAAATACAAATAATTTATTTAGTTAAATGGTTTCAACCATCCTCATTGGTTGCGATGATTAACTATTCAATTTCCTCATTCCTAATTCGTTATTCTTTTTAATCGAATCAATCGATTACGAGGGGTAACGATACAAATTAATTATTAAATTATTAAAATACTATAATTCGTTATTAGTAATAATCAGATCAATTGATTAAAATTGGTAACGATACGACTTCAAATCTGTTAACTATGGCGATCGAATCTATTGATCTTTGCGGTTAATAGTGCCATATTAAATCAGGGTTGTACGCCCAAAACACTCAAAATACACTAAACCACAATACTAAAATATGGATTTTCATCCTCATCAATTAGACAATTCAAAAACGCTTTTCAAAGCACAAACAATTTCAAACCTCCAAATCAAATTCTAATTCTAAAGGCGTACAACCCTGTGCCCGAACTACGTTGACTCTGATTCTCCATAAGGAGATACGTAGGCACTTGGCAACAAGGCGAGTCCCCTTCCCTAAAATCTCAATTTTCCCCTTATTCATTTCCTTACCTATAAACTTCAATAATTTTAGCCACAAACCTTTACCTTAGATTCAAAGCCAATAGGAAAGGGTTGAGGGTGCCTAACACCTTCCCTCGACCTGAATATAGTATCTTACCCTGATCTCTATACTGTGTAGGGTTTCCTATTCGCCCTTCAGAATAGGTGGCGACTCTCTAAGTTAAAATTTTAGGCAGGTTGCTACACTTACCAGCTTTACTAAGATTCCGAATTTCTGGACCGCAATAGAAGAACTACTTTGATATGACATGCTGATCAACATCTTCAATTCTTTAAACTTACTAGCATTTGCTGATACTAATGATGTCTTATACGTAGTAGATATGCATTACACGTGCATATTGTTGCACCCCCAATTTTTGGCCACTGAGATCCCACCATAGCCTAAATATTAGGATCATCATTGTCATCATGCATTTATCTTTTATTAACCCAAAAAATACAAAAAATTTTGTTTGTTGCTTATGTCTCAAGATAGGAGACTGATCAATAGGAAGCTAAGAAAATTAGAGTTTTCAGACCCACAAGGAAGCTCAACATTACTCTATGATTCAAAGGGTCCTCCAATCAAAATCAAAGCCCAAAAATGTTTCAATACATGATCAATCACCTTCAAGTTCATTAGAAGCTCAAATTAGGGTTTTTGACCTAATCTCACTAGAGGGTTGACTTTTAATCAGGAGATGGTTCCAAGACTCAAGATATGATTTAAGGGCATCCAAATCAACATTGTAGTCCATCCATATCATTCACTTGAGGAGGAGAGCTTGATTCATTTGGAAATCACAAAACTGCAGTTCATTTGGAAAGGTCAACTGTCCAAGTCAACCTTTGACTTTTGAGGAAAATAGTCAAACATGGACTTTTAAGGATCCAAAAATCATCATCATATGGATATTTAAGACATTTGATCAAAGAAAATTCAAAGAATTCATCAAGAATAAAAAAGTCAACAAAAAGTCAAATTAGGGTTTTTAAGTGTATTTTGACCTAATTCATGGATCTCCAAATTTTGCTTACACACTGAAAACTCTCCCAACAAGAAAGTTGTAGATCTTGGAAAAACAAACAACTTATCACATTGAAACTTTTTGCAAAAAAATGATTATTTTGAGAGATATGGAATTAAGAAGATAATTTTCAAAAGACTTGAAGAAATTTTCAAGTGTTTTACTTGGATTTTTTCTTAACTTTATGGCCATTTTTCTCAATGATCCAAAAGGAGTTTGAGAAAAATTTCAACTACTCATTTGAAGTATGTAGAAAGGGCTTTCCAAAGAGATAAGTAGCATGAAATTTCATGGATTGAGCAAGGAGATATGATTTTGTCAATATGCCACCATGAACACTTGAAGAATGATGAAGAACAAGTTTGAATTTGTTCAAAATCTGAAAGAATCTTCAAAGTACAGCCCCTCTAACTTGTTTAAGAGACCATAATAAGAAGATTACACAATGTTTAGGGCTATGATCCAAGTGCTTAAGCCATTAACCATTGAATCATTCCATTTTAAGCATAAAGATCACACTTCAATTTTGAAAAAGAGGCTTTAACTCAACCACTCTTGCATTGAGCCTCTAAACTTGTTCCCTTTGCAGCAAAAGCAATTTAAATCCCACAAGCAAGCCTCTAATGTTCAGATCAAAGTCATAGAAAACATGCTTAAAGTTTGTACCTTCCATGGGAAACCAAAATTCACATAACTTCACAAATAAGCAACATGGTACAAGATCACATGTGTCATACCCCAAATTTGTCCTACCCTTTCGATTAATTGGCTTATACTTCTCATGTCATTTTCATACCTTTATTAGGTCATTTACCGTAACATGCGTCATTAGTCAACAAAATTGGCACTGGGATCAAGGATCCTGAAGAGATTGGGTTTTACTGTTACTTTGAGGCTTATCCCCGTTCAAGGGTGATTCAAGTTATTTCTTCATCCATCATGGTTGGAAGCCAGTGTATTGGTTCGTGATTATCTTGGATTCTTTCTCCTAAAACTACAAGGCTATTCTCCATCCAAATTCACCGAAGGCTTGACTTAAGTTTAGTGTATTTCCCTACATTTGTCAAAAGGAAAGGGATTTAGGGTTGGAGTTCTGCTCAACTTGTAAGAGTTTTTGTCTCCTAATATTCATCAAGATCAACAGAGTTAGTTTCCTCTATATGAGGATTTCTTGAGGGTGCTGAATCAATTTTTATCTTCCTATGGTTATGCTTAATTATGGTGCAAGACTTCCAACAAGACTTCATTCAAAGGGTCCTAATCCTAGACGTGGGTTCAATTGGATTCTAATAGAGCATATAAAGATATTTGATTCAAAAGCTCGTATGGAAGTTAAAGACATGATTAGGGATTGAATTTAAGTCGCATGGAAAAGATCCTTTGACTTTAGTCAAGGTTAGCATTGGAGAATTGACCCCTTGACCAAAGTCACACGAGAGTTCTATCCATCATGTTCTTTGAACACAAGTTTGCAAGATGAAGTGAATAATGGGCCTGACAACTAAAGATGCCTAATTCGAGTGATGAAAATAATAGAGGGAAAAGTAAAATTCAATTTTCATTTGAGAGGAATCCAAGTGCCTTACAATTAAATTTCAAGCCAAGTTGTTACAATCCAAATACAAATTTCCCTCATTATCCAAATCATGTTCATTACAAAAAGACCAATTGTTCATACATTTCAGTCCATACATTACATTGTAAACTCATTACAAAAGTTAATACAAAGAAAAAACGGGACCCCATTCATTTGCAAGCATGATCAACACGTTCACCATGTCTTGATTTTGCTTTGTTCCATGCTTGTCATACTAGTCCAATAGCCTGCATAATGACTTAAGAGTCAACCTTGAAACATCCATGCCAAAACAAGTCATCCCCGTACAAATTTTACGATCCCGCAAAAGAACTATGTCAAAAAACAAAACATGTTCAGACCGGCATCGTACATAACATAAACCATATCAATCCAAACAACATAAAAGGGCTTCAGTCCAAAGGCATTCAAACAATGGATCTTTAAGACAAGATACATCACAATGACAAACACATTGCAACCCTGCAAACATGTAAACATCCCCATATATCCATAACAGATCCAAAACAACAACTGTAACACTCGTAATTTCATAAATTAATTTAATTGAATTTTTAATTGAATTAATTGATTTTATTTAATTATTCGGTGGGTTAAATTGGAAATTGGGAGAATAATTGTAATGGGCTATTGTTGTAGTTAGTAAGAGGGAGGGTGTTAAAGCTAAGGCCTTTACTAAAGTTATGTTGTGTTTTTCATAAAACAAGAGTGTTGGGAGAAGAGAAACACAAGAGCATTTGGGAGAACGCATAGAACGTGAAAGTGCGAAAGAGCAAGGAAGAGGAAGAACCAATATCAACCTTCGAGGTAAGGGGGGAGTCTTCCGGTTAATCTTTATTATCAATTTATGAATAATAGGATTGAGTTGTAGGTTGTTTGAATCAATGGGTATGTATTGGGTGTTGGGGATTTTGGGGTTTTGGAGAAGTTTAGGTTCAATTCATGATATGTGATGTAATTGATTTGTTGTGAATGATAATTGGTGTTGGAAATGTTTGTATTGCGATATAATTGTGTCAAATGTCTGGATTCAATGCTCTTTGTGGTGTTTAATAGTAATGGTACGAAGTTGGAATGATGGAGAATGGAAAATTCAGTCAAAAGCTATATTTTCAGGTTGCAGGTGCGAAGTAACCGGTTACATGGTATGAGGTAACCGGTTACCACTGTTGAATTTGGGGAAAAGTTGCTGTCTTGGAGGCAGTAACAGGTTGCATGTTTTGGAGTAACCAGTTACCAAAGTTACGAAGAGGATTTGTGGGAACTCCGTCATGCAGTAACCGGTTACTTGAGTTGAGGTAACCGGTTACCGCTGAGCAATTTTATTAAAATAGTTACTGCCATGTGTAGTAACCGGTTACTTGGGTTGAGGTAACCGGTTACCACTGAACATTTTCAAAATATTGTTTCTGTAAAAGGGGCAGTAACCGGTTACTTGAAATGAGGTAACCGGTTACCTCTGTTTGTTTTTGAAAAATATAATATTTTATAAAATCTGTAACTTCTGAACTGTTTACCCGTTTTGAGTACTGTTTTAAGTACCGTGGAGCTGATGAGGTATGCTATCATATTAAATGAAATGTTGTGTGGTATGAATTATATAATATGATTGTTTGGATTATGTTGAGGTGTGAACATAATATCCGTAAGTGGTTATTGGTGTTGAAATATAATAAATGTTGTTTATATTATTGATGTTGATGATTAGCATGCGATAGGTGATGCATGCATATATAATCATATTGGTGGCTGTATCCGACGGTGTTGGATCAGTGGTAGCTAATTCCCATTGTGTGGAATTAGTGAGTGGAGGTAGCCGTATCCTTGATGATGGTGGATCGGTTAGATGGGTTAGTCCCATGTTTGCTACCACATGCATATAGTTGCATTGCATTAGGATGTATGTATGATTATAACATGAATGGAAGATGTCCAATGTTATAATGTGGTGTGATTGATGTAATTGACGTGTTTGATGTATGATTGAATACCTGAATATATTCAATTGGGTGAATGATGTACATGATATCTTGTTATTTATGAATTTATAACATTGATTAATTGTGAATGAGACTCACCCTTACTGTTGTTATTTTTTAGATTGAAAGCCGTACTTGCCTTGGTGAGGATAGCTCGTAGGCTGTTTCGATAGTTTTAGAGTCGTGTCATGCTTTGGTCTTGTAACACTGGAGAACATTTGTTTTTAGAGTTGGATATTGACTTTTGTTTTGGTTTTATTATTGAATAATATTGTTTATGCCTGGAGTATGGTAGACGATGGTTTTGATTATTCAACTGAATGAAGTATTCCGCTGTGTTTGAAACATGTTGAAGTTATTTATGTTCCTCGGAATAGCATGACATATGTTTTGTTATATATGAAGTAGTTGTAACGCTCTTAATTGCATGTTTACTCTAAAAATATTATTTAAATTATCGTGGGTTTAGAAGGGTGTTACAATAGTGGTATCAGAGCATAGTCGATTGTTAGAGTCAGAGTCTTAGTGTCAGTAGTTCCCTTGTATGCGACTAGTGTAAGGTAGACACTGTCGACACTCTTTATTCTAATGTAATTGTTTTGTGAATTAGCAAAACAGTGTCTGGAAGAGGTGGAAGAAACAATGATGCGATTGCTTAGGCTCTGGGCATGATTGATAGTGTGCTAGGAGAGAATGCCAATGGAGCTGGGATTGGTTCTGACAGACAGTTGAACGGTTTTCAGAGAAACAATCATCCGCTATTCAAGGGCACTCAAGATTCCTAAGGTGCTCAGAAGTGGCTGAAGGAAATTGAAAGGATTTTTCGAGTAATTGATTGTGCTAAAAACCTGAAGGTGAGGTATGGTACTCACATGTTGTGTGAAGAAGCTGCTGACTAGTGGGTTGCTAGTAGAGATGAACTGGAAGCTGCTGGTGTAGCAATTACTTGGGTTGTGTTCAAGAGGCAATTCCTGAGGAGGTACTTTTCTGAAGATGTTCGGGGCAGGAAAGAGATTGAATTTTTGGAGTTGACACAAGGTAACATGACCGTGCCGGTGTATGCTTCCAAGTTTATTGAGCTGGCTAAGTATTATGTTCACTATAACAATGATGAAGCAAGCGAATTCTCGAAATGTGTTAAGTTTGAGAATGGTCTCCGCGAAAAAATCAAGCAGGGTATCAGATATCAGAGGATTCGTAGATTTACTGACTTAGTAGATTGTAGTAGAATCTATGAAGAGGATAATCTCAAGCTGAAGTCATCTCACTCTCGCGAGTTAGTTGACAGGAAATAGAAGAAGCCTATGGATAAGGGTAAACCGTATGGTAGAGGTAATCCAAAGACTGGTGGTTGGAAGAAGCCTAGTGGGGGAGACTCTAGTGATCTTGTTAGATGCTATAGGTGTGGTGAACCTGGACATCGTATCCATGAATGCAAGAGTGAAGAAAATAAATGCTATAAGTATGGTAAGACAAGTCATCTAGTTGCGGATTGCAAAGGGAAGGCTGTGACTTGTTATAACTGCGGCGAAGAAGGTCATATTAGTCCACAGTGTCCTAAGCCGAAGAAGAATCAAGCTTGTGGTAAAGTGTTCTCCTTATCTGGTTCCGAGACAACTCCTGAGGATCGATTGATTAAAGGTACGTGTTTTATCCATGGCACATCTTTAATTGCAATTATAGATACTGGCGCAACACATTCTTTTATTTCTATGGACTGTGCTAAAAGATTGAATTTAAAAATATCTGATATAAATGGGAGTATGATTATTGACACTCCTGTGTCGGGTTCAGTGACTACTTCGTTTGCTTGTTTGAACTGTCCAATTGATATTTTTGGTAGAGATTTCGGAATGGACTTAGTGTTCCTTCCTCTAGAACAACTTGATATTATTCTGGGAATGAACTGGTTGCAATTCAATTGGGTTCATATCAACTGTTTCACGAAGACGGTTATTTTTCCTGAAGATGTTGGGGTTGAGAACTTGGCGATGACTGCTAAGCAGGTAGACGAAGCGATGAAGGACGGGGATGCCGTGTTTATGTTGATTGCATCTATGGAAGTGAAAGAGACAGCGGTGAGTAGTGGATTACCGGTAGTATGTGACTTTCCCGAAGTCTTTCCAGAAGATGTTAGAGAGTTGCCACCTGAGAGAGAAGCGGAATTTGATATTGAGTTAATTCCGAGAACAAGTCCTGTGTCGATGGCACCTTATCGTATGTCGACATCTGAGTTGACTGAATTGAAGAATCAATTAGAAGAATTACTTGAAAAATAATTCATTCGTCCAAGTGTTTCGCCGTGGGATGAGGCTGCGTGTGGATTATAGACAGCTGGATAAAGTTACTATCAAGAATCGGTATACGTTTCTGAGAATTGATGATTTAATGGATCAACTAGTTGGGGCGTGCTTGTTCAGTAAGATTGATCTGAGGTCGGGATATCATCCGATTCGTGTGAAGGCGTACGATATTTAAAAGACTGCATTCAAAACAAGGTATGGTCATTACGAATATATTGTGATGCCATTTAGAGTTACTAATGCACTTGGTGTTTTAATGGAATATGTAAATAGGATCTTTCATCCTTATCTCGACAAGTTCGTAGTGGTGTTTATAGATGATATTTTAATATATTCTAAGAATGAAGAAGAGCATGCAAATCATCTTAGAGTTGTATTGGAATTACTGAAAGAGAAGAAGCTTTATGCTAAACTATCGAAGTGTGAATTCTGGTTAAGCGAAGTAAGTTTCCTTGGTCATGTAATTTCCAAGAATGGTATTGCCGTGGATCCGACGAAGGTAGAAGTTGTGTCTCAGTGGGAAGCTCCGAAGTCAGTTTCCGAAATCCGTAGTTTTCTTGGTCTTACGGGTTACTATAGAAAGTTCATTGAAGGTTTTTCAAAGTTAGCATTGTCGTTAACTAAGTTGACTAGGAAGGGTCAAGCGTTTGTTTGGGATTCGAAATTGTGAATACAAGATTACAATCACAAAGATGTTTTTGATTAATGGCAAACTCAATAAGCACACAAGCAACAAGGTGAAAGCTGAAAACTCAAAGAAAAGCAAGCATTGATCACTCATGTCAGAACAGGTCGACCTATTATGCTTATAGGTTGACTCAACACAAGCAAAACAAGAAGAATGCAGAAAAGCAGCAGTTAGGTCGACCTACTGTCAACCTAGGTCGACCTAAAATGGAGAAAAATCCATATACCTCTGCTAGGTCGACTCACACATCATCTAGGTCGACCTAAATTGATGAAATTTACATACCAGTCTGCTAGGTTGACCTACACAACAACTAGGTCGACCTAATCTGAGAAAATGTCCCCAGAATGCATTTGAAGAGGATTCTGGTCGACCTACTCCTTAAACAGGTCGACCTAACTGGGAGCAAAATTCTGCAAGCACTGCTAGGTCGACCTAAGCTCTACAAGAGGTCGACCTAACTGATCAAGAATGCCAAAAATTCTGTTTCTCTCATCTCCAACTGCTAAGTTATCTTATATATTATCAAAGGTTCATTATTCAACAATAACACCAACGACTGAAAGATACACAAACGCTTCTCATCTTCGTTCTTCATCATCTCCAACACAATTACACATAATCATTCTTGCGTTGCGGGTTAGTGATGAGCTCGATAACGTCCATGGAACGGAATTGAAGATTCCTAGTGGGTGAAGGTTTGTGGGGTTTGTTGGTGAATAAAATCTGCGGGTTTTGTCCTCCACGACGGGTGGTTCTTGGGGGTTTTTATCAAGAGGCGTTCATTGAGGATTCGGCTGAGTGTAACGATTGAGGAACGGGGAGTTCAAGGAATCAAGACACTGCAGAAGGGAATCAAAGTGAAGCTCTTGGATAACCTTGATCTTGTTCAAGATTAAGGGGGAAGAAGATTCAAAGGATCGACATAATTGGTTTATCGTTTATCGCTTTGTTATCTTCTTTGTATATACTACTTTCAACATTAATGAAAGATTACCCAATTTCAATTTGGAATTGGGGGCAGACGTAGTCGTAGCGAGGACGATCGACGAACTGCCTAAACAAATATCGTGTTCTTGTCGCTTTTACTTTTTCATTTACATTCTGTTCATATTTGGTTATAATAGCAAATTGATCAACGATTCGAGTGTTAAGATTGTGAATTAAGAACTTACATAAACATCACAATCCACCACACATTGAATTACCTTCAATTTGATCATTATCACCAAGTGTTTGTATATTTGTTTCTATCACTCTTACTGCATTGCAAACATTGTCCATCATACAAAAAGTTAATCTGATTTTCAATAAGAGAAACGCTTTGATTCTGCAACATATACTCTTATCATTTACCTCAAGTCTTTGACTGTTTTTTAAACACATATATAATCGTTTCGATAGTGGTTCGGAATAGACGCGAGTCGATTCAGAATCACTTCCGCTGAAAAGTCGTTTAAATCCGTAAAACTGTGAACGATCTATTCACCCCCCCTCTAGATCCTAAGGCCAGCGTCTAACAAGTGGTATCAGAGCCTGGTTTATCCCGTGCTACGTGAAACACTTATTGGAAAGATGGCTTCCGGACCTAAAGGGGCTCATAATAGAGCTCCAGTTTTCAACGGTGAAAACTATGGCTATTGGAAGGATTGTATGTGTGTCCACATCAATGCAATTGATAGGAACATCTGGACAGCTATTGTCAATGGTCTCTTTCAGATCACCATGACAAATGCAGCTGGTGCAGTTGTTCCAAAACCAGAAAATACTTGGGATGCTGAAGATGAAAAGAGATATGCATACGATTGGAAAGCGAGAAACATTCTAATCTCAGCTCTAGGAGTTGATGAATACTATCGCGTTTCCCATTGTAGTTCAGCTAAAGCTATGTGGGACACATTGCAAGTTGCCCACGAGGGAACGGATGATGTCAAACTAGCTAGGATCAATACGTTAACTCAAGAGTTCGAACTCTTCCACATGGAAGATGGTGAATCCATCGAAAACATGCAGAAGAGATTCGTTCATCTGAAAAATCGGTTAAATTCTCTTGATAGACCTGTTTCCAATGCAGTTGCTACTAACAAAATCTTAAGATGTTTGAACAGGGAATGGCAACCCAAAGTTACAGCAATAAAGGAAGCAAATGATCTAAACACTTTAGACATCACAACTCTATTTGGTAAACTAGAGGAACATGAACAACACCTTAAATGCCTTGACATGCATGAGAAAAGGACAAAGAAAGAAAAGAACATGGAGAAAGAGGTAGAGAAGAAGTCAATAGCTCTAAAAGCTTCGAGCTCCAAGACCTCAAAACGAGAGCCAAAGGATAGTGACACAAGTGATGACGAAGACTCCGATGATGAGGAAATGGGACTGTTTGTGCGAAGATACAACAAATATCTAAAGAAAAATGGAGCAAAACATTCCGACAAAGGCAAAAGATCGTATACTCCTTTATATAGTAAATACACTTTTGTACCAAAAGTATCAACTAGCAAAACTCCATATTCTCATCATATTACCTGTCATTATTGTTGCAAAAAGGGACATACCATTGAAAAATGCAAATTTAGGAGAATTTTAGTTCCTAAAGGAGTATTTCAATGGTTGCCTAAGTGCAACAAATTGTGTACTCACTACCAAGGACCCAATGAAAATTGGGGACCTCCCTCTTTAAATTAATCTTGCAGGAAAAGTGTCTTGACATTGCCGAAAGGTTGTGGTTCCTTGATAGCGGATGTTCAAGACACATGAATGGAGACCTATCTCTTTTCGTTGAGTTTCAAGCAAAGAAAAAGGGGTATGTCACCTATGGAGATAACAATCGGGGAGCCATACTTGGTAAAGGAAGTGTAGGTAACCCTTCTACCACTACTATAACTGATGTGCTGCTAGTAGAAGGTCTTAAACATAATCTTTTAAGTATAAGCCAATTGTGTGACAAAGATTCTAAAGTAATGTTTACAAATTCTGGCTGCACAATAGAACATACTAAGAAAAGAGACATTATGTTTAAGGGCTTAAGAGTAAACAACATCTACATGCTAAAGCTGATGAGGGCATATTCCTTGGTTACTCACAATCTAGCAAAGCATATCGGATATATAATAAGAGATTACTTATAGTAGAAGAGTCAGTACACGTGTCTTTTGATGAATCTTATGCAAAATATGTCGAGAAAGGTCTTTCATTTAATGGTGCAGGTCCATCCACTGAAGACATTGTCAAGGATAAGGAAGACGAGGATGAAAGTATTGTAAAGAAAGATGCTGAGGGAGAGAAAGATGAGTCTCACAATGAAAATGAAAAAGAAAGCATCTCAAACAATGAAGAACTTCCCAAAGCCTGGACAAATGTGAAAGATCATCCAATTGACAATATAATAGGAGACATCTCAAGGGGCGTTACAACACGCTCAAAGATAAGTAACTTCTGTCATCATTTTGCTTTTGTTTCACAAGTTGAGCCGAAAAACGCTAAGGATGCATTACTTGATGAGCATTGGCTAATGGCCATGCAAGAAGAATTAAACCAATTTAAACGGAATGATGTTTGGGACTTAGTCCCTCATCCGGGAGATCATCAAGTAATAGGCACTAGATGGGTTTTTCGTAACAAACTTGATGAAAACGGCGTTATTACTAGAAACAAAGCTAGATTAGTTGCCCAAGGTTATAATCAAGAGGAAGGTATTGATTATGAAGAGACATACGCTCCTGTAGCACGTCTCGAAGCTATTCGTCTCTTACTTGCTTATGCTTGTTCTAAAGACTTCAAACTATTCCAAATGGATGTTAAAAGTGCCTTTCTAAACGGCTATATAAATGAAGAAGTCTATGTTGCTCAGCCACCCGACTTTGAGAATTACATGTATCCAACTCATGTCTATAAGCTGAAACGTGCTCTATACGGTCTTAAACAAGCCCCTCGGGCTTGGTACGAACGTTTGAGCAAATTTCTCCTTAGTCAAGGGTACTCTAGGGGTAAAATTGACACTACTCTCTTTATTAAAAGAAAAGATAAAGATATTCTCTTAGTCCAAATTTATGTAGATGACATTATATTTGGGTCGACTAATACAAAACTTGTCAAAGATTTTTCTAAGCTTATGCAGAGTGAATTTGAGATGAGTCTCATGGGTGAGCTAAATTTCTTCCTTGGCCTACAAATCAAGCAACTCAGTCATGGAACATTTGTGAATCAAACTAAATACTGTACGGAGCTGCTCAAAAGATTTGGAATGAGTGAAGCAAAAAGAAATTGACACACCTATGGCAACAAATACTAATCTAGACAAAGATGAAAAAGGTAAAGAGGTTGACGTGAAATTATACCGAGGTATGATAGGTTCACTATTGTATCTTACTGCCTCAAGACCAGACATCATGTTTAGTGTGTGTATGTGCGCAAGATATCAATCCTGTCCAAAAGAATCTCACTTGAAAGCTGTCAAAAGAATTCTGCGATACTTACGTGGAACTACTACATATGGCCTATTGTATTCAAAGGGAAATGAGTGTCATTTGGTAGGATTCTCTGATTCAGATTTTGCTGGCTGCAAATCCGATAGAAAAAGCACCAGTGGAACGTGTCATCTATTCTCAAATTCATTAATAAGTTGGCATAGCAAGAAACAAGTATCGGTTGCATTATCTACTGCTGAGGCAGAATATGTAGCTGCTGGAAGCTGCTGTGCACAAATATTATGGCTCAAGCAACAACTTCTTGACTTTGGTATTAAGCTTGATCGCATACCTATCATGTGCGATAACACAAGTGCCATAAACTTGAGTAAAAATCCTGTCTTACATTCACGTACCAAGCATATTGAAATAAGACATCACTTTCTACGAGATCATGTAGAAAAAGGAGACGTTACATTTGAACATGAGGAAAGCAAGAAGCAACTAGCTGACATCTTCACCAAACCTCTAGCAACGGAGCAATACTTCAACATTCGTAGGGAATTAGGGATACTCGATATCTCTAATTTGGGCTAATTACGTTTGTTCTCTCTTAATATTATTCCTTTACTTTATATATATATATATATATATATATATATATATATATATATATATATATATATATATGTTTTCTTTTGCTAACATTCTTTCTTAGCGTAAAGGTAGTTCATCATCTAGCCAAGCGTCATTCCACATTGATTAAAGGCTGCCATTAAAGTTGAGAAAGCGGTAACGTTATTGTTGTTCACTTCCAAAAATATTATTGATACTATAATATGCTATCAATTAACATGCTTATAGTGACTTCATACATATATCGCTCTTGCTCATTTGACTCTCATGCTATAACTGGCTACTTTTTTATGAATGCTAGCATTTTATCTATGTTTCTCTCGTTACTTTTCTCTTTTCGTTGTATCTCTTTTTGATGTTGACAAAGGGGGAGATAGATGCTGAGTGTACGGGGGAGCTTTGTTGAGAGATTGCCTTGTCGAGAAATAGATGCTGAATGTACGGGGGAGCATGGTTGAGTCTTTATCTCTTACTATCAAAGCCTCGACTACTGGTTTGCCATCATCAAAAAGGGGGAGTATGTGAATACAAGATTACAATCACAAAGATGTTTTTGATTAATGGCAAACTCAATAAGCACACAAGCAACAAGGTGAAAGCAGAAAACTCAAAGAAAAGCAAGCATTGATCACTCATGTCAGAACAGGTCGACCTATTATGCTTATAGGTTGACTCAACACAAGCAAAACAAGAAGAATGCAGAAAAGCAGTAGTTAGGTCGACCTACTGTCAACCTAGGTCGACCTAAACTGGAGAAAAATCCATATACCTCTGCTAGGTCGACTCACACATCATCTAGGTCGACCTAAATTGATGAAATTTACATACCAGTCTGCTAGGTCGACCTACACAACAACTAGGTCGACCTAATCTGAGAAAATGTCCCCAGAATGCATTTGAAGAGGATTCTGGTCGACCTACTCCTTAAACAGGTCGACCTAACTGGGAGCAAAATTCTGCAAGCACTGCTAGGTCGACCTAAGCTCTACAAGAGGTCGACCTAACTGATCAAGAATGCCAAAAATTCTGTTTCTCTCATCTCCAACTGCTAAGTTATCTTATATATTATCAAAGGTTCATTATTCAACAATAACACCAACGACTGAAAGATACACAAACGCTTCTCATCTTCGTTCTTCATCATCTCCAACACAATTACACATAATCATTCTTGCGTTGCGGGTTAGTGATGAGCTCGATAACGTCCATGGAACAGAATTGAAGATTCCTAGTGGGTGAAGGTTTGTGGGGTTTGTTGGTGAATAAAATCTGCGGGTTTGGTCCTCCACGACGGGTGGTTCTTGGGGGTTTTTATCAAGAGGCGTTCATTGAGGATTCGGCTGAGTGTAACGATTGAGGAACGGGGAGTTCAAGGAATCAAGACACTGCAGAAGGGAATCAAAGTGAAGCTCTTGGATAACCTTGATCTTGTTCAAGATTAAGGGGGAAGAAGATTCAAAGGATCGACATAATTGGTTTATCGTTTATCGCTTTGTTATCTTCTTTGTATATACTACTTTCAACATTAATGAAAGATTACCCAATTTCAATTTGGAATTGGGGGTAGACGTAGTCGTAGCGAGGACGATCGACGAACTGCCTAAACAAATATCGTGTTCTTGTCGCTTTTACTTTTTCATTTACATTCTGTTCATATTTGGTTATAATAGCAAATTGATCAACGATTCGAGTGTTAAGATTGTGAATTAAGAACTTACATAAACATCACAATCCACCACACATTGAATTACCTTCAATTTGATCATTATCACCAAGTGTTTGTATATTTGTTTCTATCACTCTTACTGCATTGCAAACATTGTCCATCATACAAAAAGTTAATCTGATTTTCAATAAGAGAAACGCTTTGATTCTGCAACATATACTCTTATCATTTACCTCAAGTCTTTGACTGTTTTTTAAACACATATATAATCGTTTCGATAGTGGTTCAGAATAGACGCGAGTCGATTCAGAATCACTTCCGCTGAAAAGTCGTTTAAATCCGTAAAACTATGAACGATCTATTAACCCCCCCCCTCTAGATCCTAAGGCCAGCGTCTAACAGAAATGTCAAGAAAGATTCCAAGAGTTGAAGAAGAGGTTGACTAGTGCACCGATCTTGATTTTGCCGAATCCGACAGAATATTTTGTTGTTTATTATGATGCTTCATTGATGGGATTAGAAGGTGTACTAATGCAGAATCAACAGGTAATAGCTTATGCGTCGAGACAACTCAAAGTTCATGAAAGGAATTATCCGACCCATGATTTAGAGTTAGCAGCAGTGGTATTTGTGTTGAAACTGTGGAGGCATTATCTGTATGGTTCAAGGTTTGAAGTATTTAGTGATCACAAGAGTCTGAAGTATCTCTTTGATAAAAATAGCTAAATATGAGACAAAGAAGATGGTTAGAGTTTCTTAAGGATTATGATTTTGAGTTAAATTACCACCTGGGTAAAGCAAACATTGTTGCCGATGCTTTGAGTAGGAAGTCTTTGCATATGTCTATTTTAATGGTGAGAGAATTGGATTTAATTGAACAATTCAGATATTTGAGTTTGGTATGGAAAGGTACTCCTAACAGTGTTAAATTGGGTATGCTGAAGCTGACTAGTGGTATTCTGGAAGAGATTCGAGAAGGTCAGAAAACTGATGTTGAGTTGGTTGATAAGTTGACTCTAATTAACCAAGGTAGAGGAGAAGAATTCAGAATCGACAAGAATGGTATAATGAGGTTTGGCGACTGTGTTTGTGTTCCTGATGTTGCCGAATTGAGAAAGAGTATTCTTGAGGAAGGATATCGTAGTGGATTGAGTATTCATCATGGTGCTACCAAGATGTATCATGACTTGAAGAAGCTGTTTTGGTGGCCTGGAATGAAAAAGGAAATAGCTGAATTTGTTTATTCTTGTTTGACTTACCAGAAGTCAAAGATTGAGCATCAGAAGCCGTATGGAGCTATGGAACCGTTATTTATTCCTGAATGGAAGTGGGATAGTATATCGATGGATTTTGTTTCTGGTTTGCCGAGGACGGTGAAGAATTGTGAAGCTATTTGGGTTATTGTGGACAGGTTGACGAAGTCTGCTCACTTTATACCGATGAGAATGGATTACCCCATGGAAAAGTTGGCTCAGTTGTATATTGAGAAGATAGTGAGTCAGCATGGTATTTCTTAGAGTATCGTGTCAGATAGAGATCCAAGGTTTACATCTAAATTTTGGGAAGGTTTGCAGAAAGCTTTGGGTACTAAGCTGAGATTGAGTTCTGCATATCATCCGCAGACTGATGGACAGACGGAAAGAACTATTCAATCACTAGAAAATTTGTTGCGTGCTTGTGTATTGGAAAAGGCGGTGCTTGAGATAGTTATTTACCGTTGATCGAATTTACCTACAATAATAGTTTTCATTCGAGTATTGATATGGCTCCGTTTGAAGCTTTGTATGGTCGATGGTGTAGGACGCCATTATGTTAGTATGAATTGGGCGAAAGTACTGTGATTGGACTAGAAATTGTCCAGGAGACGACATAAAATATTAAGATGATTCAAGAGAAGATGAAAGCTTCTCAGAGTCGTCAGAAGAGTTATCATGATAAGAGGCGGAGAATACTTGAGTTTCAAGAAGGAGATTACGTATTCATGAGAGTTTCTTCTATGAATGGTATTGGAGGAGCTTTAAAGTCAAAGAAATTGACTCCGTGTTTCATTGGTCCGTTTCAGATTACGGAAAGGGTAGGAGAGGTGGCTTACCGTATTGCCTTACCGCCGACGCTTGTGAATGTACATGACGTGTTTCATGTATCACAATTGAGGAAATACATTGAAGATCCATCTCATGTAATCCAAGTAGATGATGTGCAAGTAAAGGATAACCTGACCGTTGAAGTGTTGCCTCTGAAAATGGAAGATCGGTAGTTGAAACAATTGCACGGCAAGGAGATAGAATTGGTCAGAGTGGCTTGGGGAGGACCAACATGTAGAAATGTTACGTGGGAGCTGGAGAGTCAAATGAAGGACTCCTATCCGGAACTCTTCACTTGAGGTATGTTCTCGAGGACAAAAACTCTTTTAGTGGGGGAGAGTTGTAACACCCGTAATTTCATAAATTAATTTAATTGAATTTTTAATTTAGTTAATTGATTTTATTTAATCATTCGGTGGGTTAAATTGGAAATTGGGAGAATAATTGTAATGGGCCATTGTTGTAGTTAGTAAGAGGGAGGGTGTTAAAGCTAAGGCCTTTACTAAAGTTATGTTGTGTTTTTCATAAAACAAGAGTTTTGGAAGAAGAGAAACACAAGAGCATTTGGGAGAACGCAGAGAACGTGAAAGTGCGAAAGAGCAAGGAAGAGGAAGAACCAAGATCAACCTTCGAGGTAAGGGGGGAATCTTCCAGTTAATCTTTATTATCGATTTATGAATAATAGGATTGAATTGTAGGTTGTTTGATTCAATGGGTATGTGTTGGGTGTTGGGGATTTTGGGGTTTTGGAGAAGTTTAGGTTCAATTCATGATATGTGATGTAATTGATTTTCTGTGAATGATAATCGATGTTGGAAATGTTTGTATTGTGATATAACTGTTTCAAATGTCTGGATTCTATGCTCTTTGCGGTGTTTAATCATAATGGTACGAAGTTGGAATGATGGAGAATGGAAAATTCTTTCAAAAGTTGTATTTTCAGGTTGTAGGTGCGAAGTAACCGTTTACATGGTATGAGGTAACCGGTTACCACCATTAGATTTGGGGAAAAGTTGTTGTCTGGGAGGCAGTAACCGGTTACATGTTTTGGAGTAACCGGTTACCAAAGTTACGAATAGGATTTGTGGGAACTCCGTCAGGCAGTAACCGGTTTCTTGAGTTGAGGTAACCGGTTGCTGCTGGGCAATTTTACCAAAATAGTTACTGCCATGTGTAGTAACCGATTACTTGGGTTGAGGTAACCGGTTACCACTGAACGTTTTCAAAATATTGTTTCTGTAAAAGGGGCAGTAACCGGTTACTTGAAATGAGGTAACCGGTTACCACTGTTTGTTTTTGAAAAATAAAATATTTTATAAAATTCGTAACTTCTGAACCGTTTACCCGTTTTTAGTACTGTTTTAAGTACCGTGGAGCTGATGAGTTATGCTATCATATTAAATGAAATGTTGTGTGGTTTGAATTATATAATATGATTGTTTGGATTACGTTGAGGTGTGAACATAGTATCCGTAAGTGGTTGTTGGTGTTGAAATATAATAAATGTTGTTTATATTGTTGATGTTGATGATTAGCATGCGATAGGTAATGCATGCATATATAATCATATTTGTGGATGTATCCGACGGTGTTGGATCAGTGGTAGCTAATTCCCATTGTGTGGAATTAGTTATTGGAGGCAGCCGTATCCTTGACAATGGTGGATCGGTGAGATGTGTTAATCCCATGTTTGATACCACATGCATGTAGTTGCATTGCATCAGGCTGTATGTATGATTATAACATGAATGGAAGATGTCCGCTGTTATAATGTTGTGTCATTGATGTAATTGACGTGTTTGATGTATGATTGAATACCTGTATATATTCAATTGGGTGAATGATGTACATGATATCTTGTTATTTATGAATTTATAACATTGATTAATTATGAATGAGACTCACCCTTACTATTGTTATTTTTCAGATTGAAGTGTAGCCGTACTTTCCTTGGTGAGTATAGCTCGTAGGCTGTTTCAATAGTTTTAGAGTCGTGTCATGCTCTGGTCTTGTAACAATAGGGAACGTTTGTTTTTAGAGTTGGATATTAACTTTTGTTTTGGTTTTATTGTTGAATAATATTGTTTATGCATGGAGTAGGGTAGACGATGGTTTTGATTATTCAACTGAATGAAGTATTCCACTGTGTTTGAAACATGTTGAAGTTATTTATGTTCCTCGGAAGAGCATGACAGATGTTTTGTTTTATATGAAGTAGTTGTAACGCTCTTAATTGCATGTTTACTCTAAAAATATTATTTAAATTATCGGGGGGTTAGAAGGGTGTTACAACAGCCATATTCAAAATAGAATTGTACATAAGCATCCACCCAATATTTTCCAAACCTCCAGCCCTGTATACACATAATTCAGAACTAATCAAAATCACCCAATTCAATACACCATATTCATACAACCTGCCCTATCCAAATACCATACATATTTAAATCAATCACAGTCAACTAAGCCTCCATACAATACACACTTAACCAACAAAACTTCCATATTCAATCATACAAGAAGCCAGTTGCTGCATCAGTAAACAGAAAACCAAACCAACCTTGTATAAACCAAAACAGTCACATACGTTCTTTTTAAAAAAAATAAACAGCAGCCATTCACACTGTTAGCAGTCTAACCATGTAATTCATAAGTACAAAACAGGGCTGCCCATATAAAATTCAGCAACCAGTAGTCAAATCCAGACATGATGCACCCACACTAGACCTAAAATTGTACCCTCATACCTTAAAATTCAGTGCTTCTTATTCATCTGCTTACATACATTCATAACCAACATCCATTCACAATACATACCATACATACCATCACAATTAACATTTTCCTAATTGTTTTTAGATATAGCTACTAACCATTTTCTTAACTAACTGTCAACTTAGCTCCAACCTAACACTAACTTTCCTAACTGTTTTAACAGAAGCAACAAATAACTAACAACCTACTAACTGATTCCAGCATACCTAACTAGTCCCTAACCAAACCCCAATCACAACTAACTTTCACCTATACTCTTAACAACCTACTAACAGATCCCTAACCGAAAGTAACCGAAAAAATAGAGTTAACAAACTTCTAACCTCTCAATCCAAGCCCTCCAATCTCCTAACTGACTTTCAATCCTAGGGCTCACAATCCCTCAAACCTCAACTAAATCTCAACCCCCTCAATCTCTATATAACAACTTCACCCTTCATTATTCTTCATCTTCATTCTCCATTCATATGATTCAATCTCACACAACCACCTTCCATTCATCCTCTCCAATTCTCTCTCACCTTCAATCATCATCTTCACCCACACTCAAAGCTCTCACCATCGACCTCCATTAAAGCTTCTCGTTGAAGCTTTAATGGAGTGAGCTTGGCCTCTGCAATCACTCAATCTCTTAGCATCACTTCAGTAACGCTTATGGAAAAACGCTATTAAAAATCGGTACTATAATAGCGCTTTTAAAGTGCTATTAAACAAAAAATGTTTACAATAGCGGCACGATTAATAGCGCTTTTAAGCGCTATCAAAAACAAAAAAACGCTATTAAATAGCTTATTTGGCGTAGTGACCAAACCCTTTTGTTTTTAAACCTTGGTTTTAAGAATAGAATTATTCTCAATGAAACTATTCTTAATCCATTGATCTTGTTAAAACTTGATCCTTTGTTTTTAAACCTTGGTGTTAAGAGATGAATTATTCCCGGTGAAACTTTTCCTAACCCATTAACTTTGTATTTTAAAGCTTGGTCTTTTCTTTTTTGATTTGTTTTAAATTTTTTTAAGTATTTCAAAGCTTAACCTTTTAAAACTTATTGGGTACTTTAAAGCCTATTTCCCTTTTCAAAATTGTTAAGTATTTTAAAGCTTAACCATTTAAACTTATTAGGTATTTTAAAGCCTAATCCCCTTTTAAACTTGTTAAGTATTTCAAAGCTTAACCCTTTTAAAAAACCTTGTTGAGTATTGTTAAAGCTCAACACCCAAAAAGATTTTGGCCACTTTGGCCCATTTTCCTTTTAAGAGGAACTACAGAAGCTCTGACTTTCCTATTGCACTTAAGGGGTATGTAGGCCTAAGATGCGATATCTTATCGAGCTCACTTTCAAAACACTCTCTTCCCATCCCCACCCTCTATTTCAAATAAGTTTTTCACATAGGATTTTCAAAAAAGGGTATTTATAAACAAAAGACAATAAAAAAGAGGTTTCCATGGAGTACCATGGATATGAGGGGTGCTTAAAACCTTCCCCTTGTATAACAAACCCTCCGTAGCCAGAATTATGATAAGTTTATTAGTTTTGATTTTAAAAACTTCTGTGGGTTTTATTCGCTCTTTCACCCATTCTTTTTTGGAAACAATAAAGCGCGGTAGCAACTCTGTTTAAAATCAGCTAAGTCTTCCCATGATTCTAGTCTCACCAATTTCACCGCTACAGAAAAGTGGCGACTCTGCTGGGGATGTTGATCAAACTATTGGTACATCTTTGGAAGGGTTGACCCGATCTTTGTTTTTGTTACTATCTTTTATTATTATCTTTGTTTTTATACATAACCTTTTATTTGTGTTTTTATTTTCCTATGTGTATATTTTTTATTTTATTGGGTTGTATTGGGAAATGGAGTCATGCCCCTTGTGGTGAGACAAATCCTAACCCAGAGTTAGAGTGTACACTTATTATAGGAGACTGGTCTAGTTATTTTGATCTCGCGGGAGTAGTCCCAATGAAGTCAATTTGAGATCAATCGCTCAGTGGAGGCCTCTTTGGAAGTAACTTTGTTGACCATGTAGTTGGGAATACATCATTGAATTCAACTAGCCTGTAGAAGCTGGGGACCTAGGAACCCTTAACCAACCTTGGCCATTAAGACGTAGTGTGGAAACTATGTCTGATTCATTTTCAGAATAGTTGTTACACGAGGCTACACTCAGATGAGGTTCTCTTGGATTTTGTTCAAATGAGTATGTTGATACAGAGTTTACAATCTCCAAGTTGGGCTGCTTGAGTCTGGGAAACAATAGAACCTTGATCTACACGTACAAAATAACCACAGTACACACCTTTGGGATGGGTAGACCTTTGGCTCCATGCTCGTGACTTTGAACCCTCAAAGCCCATGTTTTTGCTATGTTTGCATTCATTCATCCATGCATCTAAAAACATAATATCTTTCAAGGAATTAAAAGAAACCTTTTGTTTTGTAAACGTTATAGGAATGGAACCTGAAAGAAGAAAAAACAAGAAATATAATTTCAAGAGCTAGGATCTTTGATTGTTGATCAAGCCAAGTTCTGTAGCAAGTATGGAAGGTTGTTGTATCTCCTCAGAACCAAGATGGAAGAAGGAATACTCTCCACTTTGATTCAATTTTATGACTCATTGTATCATTGCTTCACCTTTCCTGATTATCAACTATTGCCTACATTGGAAGAATATTCAAGCATCATTGGGTTGCCCATTATTGGAAGAATTCTTTTAACTGGTTTAGAACAAGATCCCAAGCCTTATGAGATTGCAAAGTCTACTCATTTGAGAAAAAGAGAAATTGAAAAGAACATGGTTACTAAAGGATGATTACCTGGATTACCTTTTGAGTTCTTAATTGAGAAAGCTCCCACCTTGTCACAAGAAAGAAAGGAAGAAGACTTTGAAGTTGTTTTTGCCTTGTTAGTGTATGGGTTGTTCTTGTTCCCTAACATTAACAGCTTTGTTGATATGAATGCCATCAAGATCTTTATGAAAGAGAATTCCATTCCTACCTTACTTGGGGACACTTACTATTCTATTCATCTCAGAAATTCCTATGGAAATGGAATGGTTACCTATTGTGCACCTTTATTATACAAGTGGTACATATCTCATCTGCCTGACACCTCTAAATTCTGGAGCCAGAAAGAAGGATTGAAATGGTCACACAAGATCACGACTTTTACCAACACTGAAATTGTTTGGACAAAGTATCACTTCTGTAGGATGAAGACTTTAGAGTGCTGTGGTGATTTCCCTAATGTGCCCCTTGATCGTGACTATACGTGTCTATTAATCTGATGACTGCAAGTGCACAGTCGTGTCGTGTAGTTTTAAAAGATATCGAATCCAAAGGGACTATGAATCGATCTACCGTTATCTAAGGTTACTATGTAAAGCTAAGGCTACTAATAATTTGATTGTTCTTAAGGGAGAGTGATTGTGAATAATAAGAAATATAATAATAAACAGACATCGGCATGTATTTCGTTTAACTTAAGGTGATCCGAAGTTCCATTGGCTGATGGTAATTCAATTAAAAATCTTTACTAATTCAATTGGTTAAAAATCCTCGTCTCAAACTTTCGCTCTGTTGATTTAGATTACTATCCTAATACTAATGTACGCTTTCGCCATCCCATTAGATTTTAGAAAAGATTTTTGGAAACAACGTAATTAATAAAATGCCTGTTTTACGAAGTTGTTATCTATTTAAATCTCCTAATCTCAAACTTTCGCTCTGTTGACTCGGAACATGCTAATATCCTTAACGTACGCTTTCGCCATCCCGCTCGGGTGTAAAAACAATTTTTGAAAATAAATAAGTTCTAATTAGTTTCAATACGCTTTCGCCATCCTTAAAACTAATGTCCTATGTCTACTATCCAGTTAAAGATCTCAAACTTTCGCTCTATTGATTTTAACCTTTGACCTTCTTAACCCCTCAAACTTTCGCTCTATTGGTTTAAGACTTACTAATTAAATTAGACATATAAACCAAAAACAGGTGATAGTTAATAAAACATAATTAAGCCAATTTATTTCGGATCCCACAGTTAACTTACTCTACATACCGATACCTTAGCTATTTAGCCAGACATATTAATACGGTTAAGCATGCATAAACTAATTTGGCTTATAATAAAAGGCATGTTAAAAGGCATATAATATATCATGCAAAGCAATATATAAATAAGGCGGTAAATATTAAACCTGAATTAAATAAATGGCAAGCAAATCTTCAAGTATCGAACTTCCACCACAGGTTGGCTGGATCGTTCTTCGGAATTAAAACGGACAGAAAATAAAACAAGGAAATAAAAGCGATAAATCTAACGTAAGGCTAGATTTATAAAAAGTTCACAACAATTTCCGGTGTAGAAATCGTTGTGAGAAAATAAGTGTTTGAATGAAAGCAGAATGAACAATATGGTTCGCGGTACAATTTCGGCAGCACTTCGTTGGCAGGAAATCGGACTCTTTAGAAGTGAGGTAGCAGGTTCTATTTATAGGGGAGGTTTTGTTGTGACGTTGCGTGAAAAGAGGAACTCAGCAGACTTGGACTTGGAGACGTGCGTCTCCGATTCTTGGGGAAGTTCTGTTGAATGGCTTGAGACGTGCGTCTCAAGTGGAGTAAAAGTAGGAGGAGCTGGAGGCGGGCGTCTCCACTCTCGTGACGTGGCGTGGAACATTGGAGACGTGCGTCTCCATGTGCTGGCAAGGTTTTGGGCCACGCGCCTTTGGTTCCTTTGTGGGCTGAATTGTCTCTTTTTGGCCTTTGGGTCTTATTTGCACCCCTCTTTCACTTCAGCACTCCTTTTTCATCTTTTAGGCATTAATGTTGGTCATTTTAGCTCCATTTTCTTTCCTTTTCACAAATAGTCATAATAAGAGTGTAAAACCTGAAACAAAGCGAAAACTCGCGTAATATCATAATAAATCAACATAATAAACGAAAATGCTATAAATATCTATGGATTTCAGGCTAAATATATGATATAAAATCGTGTTATCAAATTCCCCCAGACTTGAACCTTTGCTTGTCCTTAAGCAAAATATTAAGATAAAGATAGGAGGACATCGAAATGAAATACGCTTCCACCACGTCGTTCGGTCATACTCAGCTACATAATGTTTTTGTTTGAAAATAATGATATAGACCCTAGCAATAAACTTATAGTAGCAACACTAGACAACTCCCAGCATGCATACCAATCCGAATCATGCCATTATAGCTTGACCTTGACTCGTCATCTTGTTTTACCCTTTTCATTCGTGCGCAATCACATTAAGCCCATTATCTCGACACGCACATAGCAGAGTAGTCGGTTAGTGACTATGATCCTTCTCATGGAGTTCTGGCACAATATGTGGTATACTCCTTAGCAGTCACTTGTAGATTGTGGGGAATCGGACAATAGTCCTTCCTACCAAGTTCAGTACCAGATGACTTCTGAACCAATCAACAATGAGTTTTTAAATTCTTTGTATTTGAGATTTGCGACCGTTAGGTTAAATGATCTTGTGAGGATCACCTTACTTAGTAGGCACATTACTTATTATGGTTAAGCACATAATAATTATTATGAGGATCATACACTTATATTCATCGACTCTCTGCGTAGTTTGTATCTAAGATGGTGCCGACTGCTAGAATAAACTACTAAGGGTTACTTCAAAAATTAAAGTCGATGGTTTCGGTATAACGGGTATTCAAATCGGTTACGCATACTTGGGGGTTTTAGAGTGTTGGGACAATAAGGGTATTGACTTGAATCAATTTCTATGCGTTGAGTATTTGAGTAGCTTCGTATTTCTCGAACGTGTGGGGTTTTGCATTTATCGTTTGGGAGCAAAAAATTTTGTTATGGCTCAAGAGAATGGAAGAAATTGAAATAACTACGGAATTATAAAGATAAGACTTGAAATTCCATAAATATTCTTTATTGAATTAGAAAAACATTACAAGGAAGGGAAATAAACTAAAGGGAAAGGAAATAAACTAGAAGGAAATAAAACTAAAGCAAGTAATACGACTCCCCCAGACTTAGATGATGCAGTGTCCTCAATGCATGAGAACTACTCCTCAGTGTTGCGGTTGCGAGAACTGCTTACGCCTCTTGTACGAACACGACGACGTCTATCAGAAGGAGAGCCATTAACACGAATGTTAAGATCATGCAAATATGTAGCAATTTCAGTGTATTGACCTTCGTTCCTAATAGCATAGTCACGGTGCTCTTGTTGCATCTCTCGAATGAGCCTTATTGTTTCAGTTTGATTTGTCTGCATAGCTTGAACGAGTTGATCTTGTCGTTGAATTGCAGCATACATGGCTTCAAGAGTGATAGGCGGAGGGTTGTTTTGAGGAGGTTGGTTGACATCAGCTTGCCCTTGGTTGAGTTCTTCTTCCATTCCATCCATAGGTTCATTAGGATGTTCAGGTTGGTTGTCTTGAGGATTGTCTTCAATAAGCCTCCAACGCTGGACACAACGGATGTTGATTCTTTCAGGGCATGGCAGGATTATATGAGGAATAAGAACTTTGTTGACGACCAAAGTGTATCGGCCATCATGGCGGGGTGAAACCAAGTGGGAATCACGGCACTAAGTCAGGTCAAGTGTTTGAGCAGGTAGCATGAGATGAGAGAGGGAGAGGAGATCATCACCAAGACCTAAAGCACATGCCAAGGTGGTAATAAGTCCGCAAAACAAAAAGGGGTTTGTAGCGGGGGCGTTGACACAGCTTTGGATATGTTGGAGCATAAAAGGTGCGGCATTGAAACGGATATTGTTAAGCGCACAGTAGAGGAAAAATAGTTCGTGTTGGTTTACCTTATGGTTGTTGGATCTCGCAAAAATAGTATGCCCCAAAACACGTTGAAAATAACGTATGGCGGGGTTTTGAATGTGAGAAGCATGTAGAGCCCTCCAACCGGTAGGAATTTCGCTAGTAAGATTAAACCAAAATTCGAAAGCTAATTCTTCCCAAGGTCGACCATTGAGTTCTTGAAATGTAGTACGGAGAGCATTTGGTGTATGGTTAAAATGCAAGTACGTAGCCACTTCTTCTTGATCCAGAGTAAATTCACGGTTGAACATCCAAAATTGGATGCTACCAGTTGAGAGTGGTTGATTAGAAGGAGTGTCGTAGGTGAAAGAGCTCAAGAACTCTAAGACGAGCGGCTCGTAAGTAGGTACGGGTTCGGTACAAAGATGGTGTAGGCTAGATTTGGTGAGTAAACGGGTGACACCATCAATAAGACCCAAAGTTTCTAGACATTCGGTGTTCACAAATTTTGTGGGAACAACCGAACGTTCATAGAAGGCGATGTATTTTGTTCGTTGAGCATCATTGTCGTCTTCTCGGAAAATAATATTTGAAAAGTCGGGAGGTGGTCTCTCAGGACGCACACTACGGATGATTGAACGTGGAGGCATGGTGAGTTTGAAAATGGAAAATAGAAATGAGAGTAGAATGGTAGAAAATGGTATGAAGGTTGTGAAAAGTAAGAGTGGTGGTGGTGTAGTTTTATAGTGAGGTTTGAGAAAGGTGTGGTTAATGTAGAATTAAAATGGATTAATGGTGGTGTTTGAAGTTTGAATGGAATAGAGAAATGGGAAATGATGTAGAGTTAAAGAGGTGAATGATGGAGGATGAATGATGTTTATGGTGTTTAAATGGAAGAAATAATGGGAAGAATGAAGAAGATTGAATGATGAATTTTGAAATTCAAATTCAAAAATCAAGAGGGAATAAAGATGGTCTTTTGCGTGGTCAAATGGTGCAGACTGCTGGCCTTGGGAGACGCGCGTCTTAGGCAGTCAGTTTGCAGGGGGACAGGGTATGGAGACGTGCGTCTCCTGTCCTTTGCATGCAGAGGCTGGTCCCACAGAGGTGGAGACGTGCGTCTCCTGTCCTAGGGATATGCCCATTTCGCATGTGGTGCTGTAGTCACGTGCTGACAGATATAAAATTATGAGAATAGCACAGAAGGGACATGTGATGTTACTATAAACAGCTAAAAACCAGACTGAGTGAGTTATATGCATTCATGAATATATAGCAGTCAGACAGCAGAATATTATAACACAGCAGCAGTAATGAATAAAATATTGCATTTAAAATTAAACCGGTACTGAGTGTTGACATAAGCAGAATGTAAAAGTGCAGAAAAATGAAAATCTAAACTAGGAATAGAAATTGCTAAAACTAGAAATTAAAAATCTAATGATCTAAACGGTAACATCTAGCCACGTCTATTGTTGTGCACATTAGAATAAATGTGTTTGAAAACTTCGTCGAATTGAGCATTAACAGTGTCGATGAAATCGAAGAAGTGCATTTGCAAAGTGTGTAGCTCGTTGCGCACATGTTGTACATCTTGTTGTAGTGGAGTGATGGCTTGCTCGTGTGCGTTCAAATTAGGCATTCTTTGATTCACCGATGCGGTGGATGCAGCGAGTTGTTGTGCCTCGAGCTCGACATCAGTCATATCAACAGTGTAATCATTAGCAGAATCTTCAGAAGGAGTCTCAGGCTCATACTCGGGTATAGGTTCATCTTCAGAAAGAGGTTCATAATCAGGAATGGGTTCATCTTCAGGATTAGGGTCATAGTATCCAGGAGGAGTGTCAGGCTCAGATTCTGATACGTGCATTTCCTCATCAAAATGTTCATAAGCTTGAGGGGTTTTAGGTGAGGGTTCTCTTTCAGGAATCTGACCATAGTAAAGCCAGTTAGCAGGGTTGTGCACACTCGTCCTTGGACTCGGTAAGGTGAACTGATCCAATACTTTGTTATCGATGAGTAAATCAAACTGATCAGGTCCAAGGTTACCGATGATACCTCGGTTAAAGCAGAAATGAATGTCCATAGAATTGTGGGAACCAAGAGGTGTCAATCTAAGCAAAGGTACTCTCATTCCTATAGCATTGGCAATCATAGTGACAAATCCGCCGATCCTAATAGGTGAAACTTCGTCTTGCATGATGCGCTCGAAGTTTGTTAACATGAATGCGATGGCATTGACCGGGCGATTCTGAGAGGAGCAGAACATGATGAATAACTCTTCTCTAGAAACTTCAGTGACAATATCGGGTTTACCAAAGATGTAGTGAGCAATGATCTTATGGAAGTATCTGAAAGCGGGGTTGTGGATATTCTCGCTTTGAAATTCGTTCTCTTCAGGGTTATCGTTTCCAGTGATCTTGCCCCAATATCGTTCCAACTCCCAGTACGCAAGACTGTCTTCAGCTACTTTGGTGTATGCATCTGATTCATGAGGTAGTTCTAGCATTTCAGCAAAGTATCGGATGCAAAAATTAAATTCCATACCAAAGAGTCTAAAGAGAATGACTCCTTTTCTCAGTCCTTGTCCACAGTTAGGAAGATAGGTCAGGGAGCTCAAGAATTCCAGAGTGAGCTTCCGGTAGGAACTAAACTTGCGGAACAGGTGAGAACCAGTCCAACCAATTTGGTTTAGCAGGTGCATGACGCTCTCTTGGATACCAAGTCTTTCCATAGTCGGTTGGTGAGGGTAGCAAGTCAAATCCATTTGTCTTTCAGCCAGCTTATCAAATCTTGCTTCTTGTCCTCTACCACGGAACACAACTTCCATATTATCGACTTCTTGCATCTTAGTTAGTAGTTAAGAAAAACCTAGAAGTTGAAAATATTAAGATTAAGTTAGAACTAGGCTAGTATTGATTTAAAAATAAAAATGAAATAAAATTAAGTAACAAGTTATAATAATAAATATAATTATAAAAAGGAAATATTTTCTCGATTTAAGATAGCAGTTATAATTATAGTAATTATTATAAAATGTAGGAAAAATATAAAGATGTAGAAAAACTAAAATAGTTCAAAATAGAATCGAAAATTAAAAATTTAAAATAAAATAAAAATAAGATAGTAAAAGAAATAGAAATAAAAAAATAATTGTGGGTTGTCTCCCACCAAGCGCTTTGTTTTATGTCGTAAGCTCGACGATTTTAAAAATAGAAAACTATTTTTTCGAATGACCGGGCAGCTCGTCAAGTTTAAAAACTTCGATGTTTTCATCGTGTTCGAGATGATGGTAATACTTAAGACGTTGCCCATTTACGACAAAAGGTTTGGCGGTTTCTCCTTTGATTTCTATCGCTCCGCTTGGAAATATGTTAGTTATTTCGAAAGGACCGGACCATCTAGATCGTAACTTACCAGGAAATAATTTTAGTCTCGAATTAAATAAAAGTACTTTATCGCCTATGCTAAAATTTTTCCTAGATATACGCTTGGCGTGCCATCTTTTCGTTCTATCTTTATAGATTTTAGCGTTTTCGTAAGCGTCTTGTCTAAGTTCTTCCAATTCGTTTATATCCAGAAGTCGTTTCTCACCAGCGGCAGTGTAGTTTAGGTTTAAATTCTTAATGGCCCAATAGGCTTTATGTTCTAACTCTACCGGGAGGTGGCATGATTTTCCATAAACGAGTTTGAAAGGAGTTGTTCCAATTGGAGTCTTGAAAGCTGTTCTATAAGCCCATAAAGCTTCGTTTAGCTTGGTTGACCAATCTTTTCTAGATATAGCAACAGTTTTCTCCAATATTTGTTTTATTTCACGGTTAGATACTTCTACTTGTCCGCTTGTTTGTGGATGGTACGGTGTAGCTATTCGATGATTTACTCCATATTTTCGAAGGAGTTTCTCAAGTATCCTTGAAATGAAATGGGACCCACCATCGCTAATTACCAGTCTTGGCACACCGAACCTAGGAAAGATGACGTTTTTGAAGAGTTTGATAACTACTCGTGTATCGTTTGTAGGAGAAGCAATAGCTTCTATCCAATTCGAAACGTAATCGACAGCTACGAGTATATATTGATTTCCAAACGATGATGGAAACAGACCCATGAAGTCTATTCCCAGACGTCAAATATTTCTACTTCTAGAATGCCCTTTTGAGGCATTTCGTCACGTCTCGAAATATTTCCGGTTCGTTGGCATCTATCACAGCTTAATACAGCAAAATAAACGTCTTTCCACAGGTTGGGCTAGAAGAGTCCAGATTGAAGGATTTTGGCGCAGGTTCTAGATGTGCTATGGTGTCCTCCACACGGTGCAGAATGACAGTGTGTTATTATGCTTCTTATTTCTTCCTCGGGTACACAACGTCTAAAGATTCCATCGTGGCCTCTTTTGAACAGGAGCGGGTCGTCCCAATAGTAATGTTTTAGGTCATGGAAGAATTTCTTCTTCTGTTGGTAGCTTAGATCAGGAGGAAGTACACCAGCAGCTAGGTAGTTTACGAAATCTGCATACCAAGGTGTGTCGGAGTGGGCTAAAGCTATTTCTGCGAAGGTGTTGGTTTCAACGATTGAATGGTATGGTTCTAATTCATTGGCTTCTAACTGAGCGATGAGTCTTTCATAGGGGAAATCATCGTCAATTGGTACTTGTTCGGGTTTCAGATTTTCTAGTCGAGAAAGATGATCTGCTAGGACATTTTCAGTTCCTTTTTTGTCTTTAATTTCCAGATCGAACTCTTGTAATAACAGGATCCATCTCAATAGTCTTGGTTTGGCGTCCTTCTTGGTTAGGAGGTACCTAATGGCGGCGTGGTCAGTGTATATGATAATTTTGGCTCCTACCAGGTAAGAAAGGAACTTATCTAATGCGAATACCACGGCTAATAATTCCTTTTCCGTCGTGGCATAATTCATCTGAGCTTCGTCTAGGGTTCTACTTGCATAGTATATGACATGTAGTTTCTTATCCTTTCTTTGCCCTAGAACGGCTCCTACAGCATAATCACTTGCGTCACACATTATTTCGAAAGGTTCATTCCAGTCGGGCGGTTGCATAATCGGCGCAGAGATTAATGCTCGTTTAAGCGTATGGAATGCTTCAGTGCATTTATCAGTAAAAATAAATTCGGCGTCTTTCATTAGTATTTCGATCAAGGGTTTGGTTATTTTAGAGAAATCCTTAATGAAACGTCGGTAAAAACCAGCGTGTCCCAGAAAACTTCTTATTTCTCTAACAGTTTTGGGAGGTTGAAGGTTTTCGATAATCTCGATTTTTGCTTTATCTACTTCGATCCCTCTATCGGATACGATATGTCCAAGTACAATTCCTTGTCGAACCATGAAATGGCATTTTTCCCAATTAAGGATTAGGTTTACGCTTACGCATCGTTTAAGTACCAATTCAAGGTTCTCTAAGCATTTTTCAAAACTTCTCCCACAGACCGAGAAGTCGTCCATAAAGACCTCCATTATTCCATCCAGGAAGTCGGCAAATATTGCCATCATGCATCTTTGGAAGGTCGCGGGTGCATTGCAAAGTCCAAAGGGCATTTGCCTATAAGCGAAAGTACCATAAGGACAGGTAAACGTGGTCTTCTCTTGGTCGTCAGGGTGAATAGGAATTTGGAAGAATCCGGAGTATCCATCTAGATAACAGAAATGTGAGTGTTTAGCTAGGCGTTCGAGCATTTGATCTATGAATGGTAATGGGAAGTGGTTTTTCGGGTGGCTTTGTTTAGCTTCCTATAGTCGATGCACATTCTCCATCCAGTTTAGGTACGTTGTGCTACAGATTCGCCTTTTGCGTTAGTAATTACAGTAACTCCTCCTTTCTTTGGTACGACATGAACAGGGCTAACCCACTTACTATCGGATATAGGATATATTATTCCGGCTTCAAGCAGTTTTTGGATTTCCTTTTTAACCACATCGCTCATAATTGGATTTATTCGTCTTGTATGTTCCCTAGAGGTTTTACTATCGTCTTCGAGCATAATGCGGTGCATACACAGAGAAGGGCTTATACCTTTCAGATCTGATATGTTATATCCTAAAGCGGTCGGGTATTTTCTTAGAACATTAAGTAATTTTTCAGTCTCGGTTCGTCCTAAGTTGGCGTTCACTATAACTGGTCGGTTTAGTTCTTCGTCTAGAAATTCGTATCTAAGATCGGTAGGTAGTGTTTTCAGCTCTATAGCAGGTTTCTTAGGTCCAGGTATAGGATCGGGAGTTAAAGCTAAGCATTCACTCAGGTGGTCATCTTGATATTCCTCACGCTAGTTGTCATCTTCAAAAATTGGCGGCATAGGAATTCTTAGGATCTCAGTTTCCTTATTCGGTTCGGATTTTATTTCATTGACACACTCGTCGATTATGTCGGCAGAGCAGCATGTGTCAATTATAGAAGGTGCTTTTAAGAATTGGGAAAGGATAAATTCTATTTTCTCCTCTCCTACTTCGAAAGTGAGTTTTCCTCGCTTGACATCTATAATTGCACCAGCGGTTGCTAAGAACGGTCTTCCTAGTATGATCGGGATGTTAGAATCTTCTTGGATATCCATTATGATGAAGTCAGTTGGGATGTAGAATTGACCTACACGAACATGGATATTTTCTAACATTCCTACAGGGTATTTAACTGAACGGTCAGCTAGTTGAAGAGACATTCTCGTTGACTTAAGCTCACCTAGATTTAACTTCTTACAGGTTGAAAGAGGCATCAGACTAACACTGGCTCCTAAGTCGCACAGGGCTTTTTCTATAATGGTCTTTCCTATTACGCAAGGTATAGAGAAACTACCAGGGTCTTTCAGTTTAGGAGGCATGTTATTCTGGATGATAGCGCTACACTCAGCGGTAAGCGTTACAGTTTCGTTATCCTCGAGTTTCTTTTTGTTTGATAGGATTTCTTTCAAGAACTTAGCGTACGAAGGCATTTCAGTTATGGCTTCTGTGAACGGTATGGTTATGTTTATTTGTTTTAGAAGTTTTACAAATCTTTTAAATTGCGCTTCGGTTTTTGATTTAGCTAATCTCTGAGGGTAAGGAATTGGTGGCTTATAAGGTGGTGGTGGAACATAAGGTTTCTCTTTTTCAGGTTCCACTTCGTTATTGTTCTCATTAGTCTTAGAAGTTTGGTCATCAGTTGATGTCTTTTGGGTTTCCTTTGGCTCTTGTTGTGACATGGGTACGTTTTGAGTTCTAGGATCAATGGGTCCATCGTAATTCGTTCCACTTCGCAATGTTATTGCGTTCACATGTCCTTTAGGATTAGGTTGTGGTTGAGCAGGAAACGTGCCAGCAGGTGCGGCAGTAGGTGCTTGTTGTTGAGCTACTTGTGAGATTTGAGTTTCTAGAATTTTGTTATGAGTAGCTAAGGCATCTACTTTGTTCGATAGTTGTTTTAGTTGCTCGCTGTTGTGGATGTTTTGGTTCAGGAAGTCCTTATTGGTTTGTTGTTGGGAAGCTATGAAGTTCTCCATCATGATTTCTAGATTCGACTTCCTAGGGGTATTTTGAGCAGCTACAGGCGCTTTTTGATAGCCAGGTGGTACAGCGGGTGTCATACCCCAAAATTTGCCCTCCGCATTTCATCCTCAATAATTCAAGGTTCAAGGGACTATTCAAAGCATCATTCTCCTATAAATTGGAATAGAGGTGTGGATAACAGGTATTTTGGGACCCAAGCGCTTGGGCACAATTAACACAAGAATTGTATCATCTTTGGGGGTATTTCAGGGTTTTTACTAACATTTTGATTATTATTTATTTTAACATGACTAACTATTTGTATTTAACATTGTTAATTGTTGTTAATATTAGGATTTTTTTAGCTTTTATTAATATTATTATTATTTTTATTAGGTTTTTATTTTTAGGTTTTATTAATTTTATTAGTATTATTATTATTATGATTATTCATTAACTTAGTTGGGCAATAGGCCCATTAGGTATAGAAATACCCTAAATTGACCAATATAAAAGAAAATATTTTCCTAACAAAGGGGAGGGGACCGAAAAAAAAACTTTTGATTGATGCTCCCAAACCCTGATACTCCCACTGATACATGTATTTTAACAAAAAAAGAAAGAAAAGAAGGGGATTCTTGTTGTTTTCACGTGGGAGCACTTGTTGGAATAAGCTGACGGTTCATACAGCAATAAAAGAGCCAAGAAAAGTCAGAATCGAAATCAGAGATGGAACAATATCAATTACTCACCATCATTGAAAATCAACTTCTGTAATACAGCTTTGTTTCGAACCACCATCCTTACCGCGTCACATCTCCGCCGGAAACAAATATGAGAATCATCACTACTCCCCTCCGCCGATTTCAGGTGAGTCAAGCTTCAACCGCCGTCACAACAGCGTCGATGCTGAGGGCCACCGATCACCGCCCCGATTCCGATCCAGCCTCGCTTCAGACGCCACACCCATCGTGGGTCTCGCACTACCGTCGGGGAATCCCATTCAGGAGCAACTTTAGGCCAAATTGAGAGCGCTGTTGGATTCATAAGGATGTTTGTGATTGATTTGTGCTATCTGTGTGTGTCTGTATTATGTTTATGCAGGTTTCGCCATGGCTGTATCAAAGGAGAAGGCGTGAAGGTGGTGATGAACAGTAACGGCGTTTTGTTTTTTTTAACGGCGTTTGATGGCTAATATAGATGTCGCGCCAAGTTAATATCAGCAAACTGCAATTGGTTCAGTGGTGTATGGGAGCGCTTAAGGTCTTGATGGGAGAGGGGGAGGGTTCGATCCACACTCCCTGCCTTATTTTATTGAATTTCTTTAGTTCTTCTCATTCATAGATCCAGTGCATACGATCAACACGCCCCCACCATGCACCCTCAGATTTGGACCACACGATCATACCAACATTAGATCCAACACCCATGAGACTGGAGGCTCACCATGAACATTCACAGGCGCATTGCACAGGATTAAAACCAGGTTTATTATATATTTTCTATTTTATTGTTAATTAATTGAATTAAATATTAACTTATTATGTTTAATCAAATTAATTTTTAAATTAGGATTAGATAATATAATTAAATTAAGGTTAGGGTTATAATTAGGGGTTTAGGATTATTTATTCGATTATCTCGATTACTCGATTTAATTGATTTAATTATTTAATAGTTAAAAACCACAAAACCCTATAAAGGTGTAAGTATTAGGGTTTGCTCTATCCCATTTGCCCAAAGTATCAAAGATATTAGGATTTAATTTATTATTCGTTCCGACTAAATCTATTGGTCGCGATGGTTAATAATCGATTAATTTAATTAATCAAATCCTATAAATTAAAATTCAAATAAATTTATTTTGCTAAATGGTTTTAACCATCTTATTGGTTATGATGATTAGCATATTTCCCCTTATCAATTCGTTATTATTTGTAATCGAAACTATCGGTTATGAGGGGTAACGATAAATTAATAAATCAATAATAAAACATATTAATTCATTATTAGTGATAATCGAATCAATCAATTTGAATTGGTAATGATGCAAAACCCCAATCTTTTAACTATGGTGATCAAACCTATTGATCATTGCGGTTAATTGTGCCAAGTCAGGGTTGTACGCCCAGAACATCTAAAACAACTTCAAAACACTTTTCAAACACCTTTCAAACCTCAAGTTCAAAATACAGATTTTTATCTACGATAGGCTATTCAAAGCCTTCAAACCTTCAAATCAAATTTCAAACCTTAAGGGCGTACAACCCGTCCCCCGAACTACGTAGACTCTGATCCTCCCTAAGGAGGTACGTAGGCACTTGGCAACAAGGCGAGTCCCCCTCTTCAAAATCTTAATCATCTCATTAAAATTCTGTTTGCCACATTTCTTTACAAACCCTGCCATGCAACCCTAATCTTTGAACATTAGCCTTTAGGAAAGGGCTGAGGGTGCCTAACACCTTCCCTCAGCCTGATTATAATAACTTACCCTCAATCTCTTATCTGCGTAGGGTTTCCTATTCGCCCTTCAGAATAGGTGGCGACTCTAAAGCTGAAATTTTTAGGCAGGTTGCTACAGCTGGCGACTCTGATGGGGATAACTATAACGGTGAATTACTATGCTCCTATAGGCTTTAGGCTTTGGCAGGGTTTAGGTTTGGCAACTTTTTAGGGTTTGGCTAACGCGCCTTTTTCAGGGTTTGTAATTATTTTTTATTTCTTATTTTTTTTTAAATTTGTTTATTTATTTATTTTTATTTAAAAATATTTAATTATTCAGGATATGTTTATATCTGATCACTTATGTGAATATATTTATATTTTTTATTGACTATTATATTTTTATATACTGCTGGATATATTATGTAGTGTTAAAACCTTAAGTGTGGGGGTTAACTTTGAGACCAAAAGGGGACATGAATCGCCTTACGAGTCTCACTGATAACTCCACTCGGAGTGGGTTAGGTATTTAGAAAGGTCCGAAACGAAGCTTGACTTTGTGGAGGGCTGGACTGGATACTTAGCTGATCTCTCCGGGAACCTACTCCAAAAATTCGAACCTCATGGATAAAATGAGTTGTTCTAAAATCCGAAGAGACAAAAAGTCTCGGAGGCTACGAACGACCCCATGAGACCTTCTAGAACCCCCTATAAAAAGAATGGCTCCCAAGAGCCGCTACGTCGAACCTATGAACCTAGGACTTTTGTGCTGCTGTGCTCTTTATATGTTTGCAATTTATATACTTCGAATATCTATGCGTTTCGATTTTGCAGGTATCCCCGCGTGGTCCCTAGCCTGTAGGGACTCTAATTTTTAAATACCATGTCTTTCCCACGAAGGACATCACCATCTATGCATCCCCTAGCCTGTGGGGATTTTATTTTTATATCCTTGTATTCTTACAACTACGTGTCCTTCCCACGAAGGACATTTCTATTAACGCACGTCAATTGGCCTCTCAATGGCCATGCGATCTAGTAACTGTCTCGAACGGTCATCTCGTGCCTACACCTACGCACTCCCTAGCATAAAGGGATTTTCTGTTACATCTACGTGTTTTCACAATGACGCGTCCTTCCCCGAAGGACAACTTCACTAGCATTCGTTCGATTGGCCTCTCGATGGCTATGAAATCTAGTGACTGTCCTGAACGGTCACTCCATGCTTATTCCCGCGCACCCTCTAACTTGTAGAGTTTGGGATCTCCTTTACACATCACATCCCTAGCCTGTAGGGATTTCTCTTCGTCCATATCGTCCTTAGATAGGTTGTGTTCCGCATAGAGAACCTTCCCACGAGGGACAAATTCATTGGTACACGTTGATTGGCCTCTCGATGGCCATGAGATTTAGTGACTATCTTGAACGGTCACTAGCCGCTATCTTCTGCATACTCTCGAATCCAAAGGATTTCCATTGGCGTGTCATAACATTTATCCTGCAAAGATTCCAAAAGGGTCTAATGTCGCCTCTAAGGCTATCCCTAGGATTACATGTCACTCGTCTGCATTGCATACACGGAGTTACAATATAAGGAGTCTCTCGCGTACGCGTACATTTGCATTTTCATGCATTCATGCATTTACATTTGCATCTTCGCCCGCATCCACACTTACCATGCTAGCCGGTTTCCCGAAACTTCAAAAAAAAAAATCAAAGGATCGTAGACTATGGAGCAAGGAGAATAAAAGATCTTAGTCTTGCTAAAGAAAAGAGGATGTCTTTCACCATGCTAGCCGCATGTCCATGCCTTGTCATAACAGAATTATAAATACAATAAAGGTTGTCATCGAGCAAGGATTAGTTCAACAAAGAGTTCCCTCATAGACACACTCAAGATGTATCTAATCATAAGGGGTTCATCTACGAACATAACAAACTTACACGGACGCTCTACGATAACCTGGGGGCAAGGATTAGTCCAACTGGGGCAAAATCCTGAACAAAGATGCATGACTACTATGAAGGGAAGGCGACCTGTGTTAACTCCACGCCAAGGGAGAAAGGGTCATAGATTTTCTTCATTAATTTACAAACGCTGAAGGTTGCAAATGGTGTGATACTATCCTGAGAAAAAGCAAAAGAGGTTCAGTCTAAGGAAACTCATGAAGTTCCGAAACGACGAAAACCCATGCTAACAGTTTATTCCTGACAGGTTTGACGTGTCCAAAGAGAATTCGAGGTTATCCTCCACTTCTACAAGTCTAAAGAACTAAGGAGTGAAACAAGGTCAATGGATCAACAAAGGAGATTGTCCCTAGGATTAATAGATGTTTATCATGTCAAAATTGTAAACCCTACGATCACAAAATGCTATTTGATGTAAAACGTTGTACCTTTCGAATAATAATTCAATAAAATAATCATGCATGTTTTGAAATCAATTCATTCGCTCACTACTACGACTTTCCACTCGCACGCTTCTACTCTGTTTTCAATTTCAAATCTAAGGGTATTAACAAACTTGAGGGAGAATGACGAATACAAATAACTAAGTCTCGCTAAACATATGCTTTCAAGGTAAAACCGAACCGAGGATGTACAGGCATTGTTTCAATTCCCAAACAGTGGAGATATAAAGATGTTAATCCCTCGTTACCCCCTCGAAGCCAGGAGTTGGAGCTTGTTGCTACTTTTTCAATTAAACCTTGATTTTAACCAGGGGCAGGGTAGATTTCGATTAATTCAATGGTGTATTTTGGGTGTCAAGAGAATCAATCAATTCAAGCAAAGGTTCAAGCATATTTTCTTCCTCGCGTTCATCCAAGATTGAGGGAGCAATGGAGATGACATTCACAACATCTTCTTCCTCAATACATCATTCAAGATCGAGGAAGTATCAAATTCGAAGCTTACAAATCAAAAATCGACATGGCAGTCACAACATGCAATATCCAAGGATCAAGTACTTCAAAAGGAGCATTCAAAAGAAAAAGGAGAAAAACGCCCGCTAAGTCAAAATGGAAAATTCCATGAAAACAAAAGAACGACTTAGGCAAAAATTAGGGCATCCCGATGGATCAAACTCAAGAGAGTTGGTTCATGCAAAAATAAGGGATAAAAACAAAGGCGAAATACAAATGATAATCTTATGACTGCCAAACCATCAAAACTTCACAACAATGCTTGGATCTTTACAATATTTTTTATCAAACGCTTGGGTCTTTGTTAAAGGCTTCTGCTCAACATCAGAACTGATTCTCTTACAAACAAGGCACATCCATTGGATTAGGCGAATTTTTAGGATCTGGAGAACATCAAGGAGAAAGGGGTGGGTTAAATAAAATTTCGAGCCTTATATCCATTGTTTCTTAAAACATGAACCAGGCCAAGTTACAACAGTTAAAAGTCCTAATTGAGGCAAGGTTAACTATGAAAGCATATTAAGCAGGATTTGTTATACTGACTCCTATGTTTGTTAAAACTATTTCTAACCAATGTGCTTCTTCAAGCATTCTTTTCAAAACCATCCAGTCCTAATTCATAACGGACTTCGATTTCAAAACTTGCATACGCATCGCATTGGGGTTACTTCTCGAAAGGTACAACACCGTCTACGAATATACACTTAGCATCGAGGAAATCTCGAAACTTGGTTTAATCAAAGGTGATCATTCCTAATAAAGACCCTGGAGTCGGGGGAACCACATCTAGAGGGTTCTCCTAAACAGGGGTAAAAATTTCAAAGATCACAGGGGCATGCAATCAAACATCCTATTCACTAGGGGCACTTTTCCTAAGGTTCAATCGACTCGGGGCACATCTCGAAGCAATCTCAAACAGGGGCATGTCAAACATGGGAAGAATTCAAATTCAGAAGGATAACACACTATGGATAGTCCTCCATATCATGGAAACCAAGGGCACACCCTTTAATCTAAACGGCAAAGCATCCGACGAGGCTATTTCCTGGGGCACTTCCCTCATAAGCATCTTTTTCCATGAAAATATTGGGGCAATGGATATCAAATCCATAAGGCGCACAGCATAAAAAAGGCGTTCTCGCACTTTACAACATCGAACAAATCTTTCTCCTAACTACGATCTTCCAAGCTCAAACAAAACAGGTATTGGGAAATCGCGCTAGCATCACACCCCATCTTAACAAACAGACCTGCAACTCCAGCGAACTATATACGCTTTGGTTATTAATAACCTACCATTGGAGCATCATACAAATACATACAAATCATACATTACATACATTGGTCAATACATTACTCCATACCTTTTTAGGTAGTCTTCTCTAAGACAGTCATCGTCATTTCCAAAAAAAACCTTTTTAGGTAGTCCTCTTCAGGACATTCTGTTTCTAAGTACCTTTTCAGGTAGTCTTCTTCAAGACATCCTTTTTCTAAGTACCTTTTCAGGTAGTCTTTTTTAGACATTCCTTCTCTAAGTACCTTTTCAGGTAGTCTTCTTCAGGACATTCTTTTTCTAAGTACCTTTTGAGGTAGTCTTCTTCAAAACATTCTTTTTCTAAATACCTTTTCAGGTAGTCTTCTTCAAGACGTTACTTTTCTAAGTTCCTTTTTAGGTAGTCTTTTTCAAGACGTTCCCTTCTTTTTAAGTTCCTTTTCAGGTAGTCTTCTTTAAGACATTACTTTTCTAAGCACCTTTTCAGGTAGCCTTCTTCGAGACATTCTTGTCCTAAGCACCTTTTCAGGTAGTCCCTTTCAAAAAAAAACAATTCGTCATCCCTCTCAAGAACCTCTTCAGGTAGTCTTCTTTAAGACATCTTTCAACCTTTTCAGGTAGTCATCTTTAAAGACATTCTTCATCCCTTGCTAAGAACTTTTTCAAGTGATCTTCTTTAAGACAAATTTCTATCTACGCTAAGAGCTTTTGCAGGTGGTCTTCTCTAAGACAAATTGCTACCATGTCGAAAAATCATTTCAGATAGTCTTCTTTAAGACAAACATTCACATCCATTCAAAAGACCTTTTCAGGTAATCTTACAGAAGACATTACTTCGTTCCACTCATTACGTCAACCAAACATACACATATGCATAAGCATTATCCATATACATAAACATTACAAAGCCAACATAAGCATAGTCATGGTGTAGGTGCAAGCATGGATTAAACAAGTTCAATAGGTTTAAGGAGATAAAATCTCGGGGTTGCATCGGCATTAGCATACATACATACACATTAGCATTAGCATATACAAAAAGCCCAATTTCTATTGGCAATCCAAATCATTACAAAGTCCAGTTCTCATACTGGAAAACCATCAAATCCAATTCTCGTTTGGTAGTCAGTTCCCGTCTGACTATTACATCAAAATTCAAATCACGCTACAAAAGCCTAATCTCCAACCCTCGTGTTGTGATAGGTGTATTGTCCGACCCACGTGTCGTGAGTTTCCAACCCTCGTGTTGTGAAAGGTGTATTTTCTCCGACCCTCGAGTCGTGAGTCTCCAAACAGGTGAATCTCTTTCATGCAGGTATGTTTGCTAGAACTATAGCAAACGATTACTTTTATGCAGGTACGCTTGTCAGAACCATGGCAGGTAATTCCTTTGGTACAGGTAAAATTTGTCCGAAGCAGGGCAAATAACCCTGTTGGTACAGGTAAATTTTGCGATAACCCTCGCAAATAACCCTATTGGTACAGGTAAATTTTGCGATGACCCGGGCAAATAATCCTGTTGGTACAGGTAAATTTTGCGATAACCCTCGCAAATAACCCTGTTGGTGCAGGTAAATTTTGCGATAACCCTCGCAAATAACCCTATTGGTGCAGGTAAATTTTGCGATAACCCTCGCAAATAACCCTATTGGTGCAGGTAAATTTTGCGATAACCCTCGCAAATAACCCTGTTGGCACAGGTAAATTTTGCGATAACCCTCGCAAATAACCCTGTTGGTGCAGGTAAATTTTGCGATAACCCTCGCAAATAACCCTGTTGGTGCAGTCCTTTTCAGGAGCCTTTTCAGGCAGTCTTCTTTAAAGCATATTCCATCCTTTCTAGGAGCTTTTTCAGGCACACAAGATTTTTAAACCGTTCTCCAATTGGGTTTATCACGTTAGTCCCTCGGCAGTGATATCTTCCAAAACATCATCAACAAACAATCAAAGGTGCTATCTTTCTTTTCAGAATTACTAACATACTTCGATTAACGTAACTAACAATCATGCATCATTTCAACTAACTAACCTCATTCATACATTACGCAAATACATACATGGCTCTCATTTATTTTGATAAGCGCACTGCATCATGCATCGCATGCATCATAAACATTGCATAAAATTCAGGTTGCCTTTTTAGGCCGTGCTACAATCGAAACACAGTGATTCCTTTCGAAAGCATCTGCTTCGCATCCGAAAGAGAGGGGTATTTACCTTGGGTGGCATCTGTAAGCCCATCCCTCACGGAACTTATTCCCAACGCATGCAAATTTCAGGGCATTTCAGTGTCCAATCATCTTCTACCTTTAGATCACGATAGGCAGACGTGCCTATCTGATTCTTCAGGTTTAAGAAGATTGAACATGGGCAGCTGTCATACCTAAAAATTTGCCCTTCGCATTTCATCCTCAATAATTCAAGGTTCAAGGGACTATTCAAAGCATCATTCTCCTATAAATTGGAATAGAGGTGTGGATAACAGGTATTTTGGGACCCAAGCGCTTGGGCACAATTAACACAAGAATTTCATCATCTTTGGGGGTATTTCAGGGTTTTTACTAACATTTTGATTATTATTTATTTTAACATGACTAACTATTTGTATTTAACATTGTTAATTGTTGTTAATATTAGGATTTTTTTTAGCTTTTATTAATATTATTATTATTTTTATTAGGTTTTTATTTTTAGGTTTTATTAATTTTATTAGTATTATTATTATTATTATGATTATTCATTAACTTAGTTGGGCAATAGGCCCATTAGGTATAGAAATACCCTAAATTGACCAATATAAAAGAAAATACTTTCCTAACAAAGGGGGAGGGGACCGAAAAAAAAACTTTTGATTGATGCTCCCAAACCCTGATACTCCCACTGATACATGTATTTTAACAAAAAAAAGAAAGAAAAGAAGGGGATTCTTGTTGTTTTCACGTGGGAGCACTTGTTGGAATAAGCTGACGGTTCATACAGCAATAAAAGAGCCAAGAAAAGTCAGAATCGAAATCAGAGATGGAACAATATCAATTACTCACCATCATTGAAAATCAACTTCTGTAATACAACTTTGTTTCGAACCACCATCCTTACCGCATCACATCTCCGCCGGAAACAAATATGAGAATCATCACTACTCCCCTCCGCCGATTTCAGGTGAGTTAAGCTTCAACCGCCGTCACAACAGCGTCGATGCTGAGGGCCACCGATCACCGCCCCGATTCCGATCCAGCCTCGCTTCAGACGCCACACCCATCGCGGGTCTCGCACTACCGTCGGGGAATCCCATTCAGGAGCAACTTTAGGCCAAATTGAGAGCGCTGTTGGATTCATAAGGATGTTTGTGATTGATTTGTGCTATCTGTGTGTGTCTGTATTATGTTTATGCAGGTTTCGCCATGGCTGTATCAAAGGAGAAGGCGTGAAGGTGGTGATGAACAGTAACGGCGTTTTGTTTTTTTTTAACGGCGTTTGATGGCTAATATAGATGTCGCGCCAAGTTAATATCAGCAAACTGCAATTGGTTCAGTGGTGTATGGGAGCGCTTAAGGTCTTGATGGGAGAGGGGGAGGGTTCGATCCACACTCCCTGCCTTATTTTATTGAATTTCTTTAGTTCTTCTCATTCATAGATCCAGTGCATACGATCAACACGCCCCCACCATGCACCCTCAGATTTGGACCACACGATCATACCAACATTAGATCCAACACCCATGAGACTGGAGGCTCACCATGAACATTCACAGGCGCATTGCACAGGATTAAAACCAGGTTTATTATATATTTTCTATTTTATTGTTAATTAATTGAATTAAATATTAACTTATTATGTTTAATCAAATTAATTTTTAAATTAGGATTAGATAATATAATTAAATTAAGGTTAGGGTTATAATTAGGGGTTTAGGATTATTTATTCGATTATCTCGATTACTCGATTTAATTGATTTAATTATTTAATAGTTAAAAACCACAAAACCCTATAAAGGTGTAAGTATTAGGGTTTGCTCTATCCCATTTGCCCAAAGTATCAAAGATATTAGGATTTAATTTATTATTCGTTCCGACTAAATCTATTGGTCGCGATGGTTAATAATTGATTAATTTAATTAATCAAATCCTATAAATTAAAATTCAAATAAATTTATTTTGCTAAATGGTTTTAACCATCTTATTGGTTATGATGATTAGCATATTTCCCCTTATCAATTCGTTATTATTTGTAATCGAAACTATCGGTTATGAGGGGTAACGATAAATTAATAAATCAATAATAAAACATATTAATTCATTATTAGTGATAATCGAATCAATCGATTTGAATTGGTAATGATGCAAAACCCTAATCTTTTAACTATGGTGATCAAACCTATTGATCATTGCGGTTAATTGTGCCAAATCAGGGTTGTACGCCCAGAACATCTAAAACAACTTCAAAACACTTTTCAAACACCTTTCAAACCTCAAGTTCAAAATACAGATTTTTATCTACGATAGGCTATTCAAAGCCTTCAAACCTTCAAATCAAATTTCAAACCTTAAGGGCGTACAACCCGTCCCCCGTACTACGTAGACTCTGATCCTCCCTAAGGATGTACGTAGGCACTTGGCAACAAGGCGAGTCCCCCTCTTCAAAATCTTAATCATCTCATTAAAATTCTGTTTGCCACATTTCTTTACAAACCCTGCCATGCAACCCTAATCTTTGAACATTAGCCTTTAGGAAAGGGCTGAGGGTGCCTAACACCTTCCCTCAGCCTGATTATAATAACTTACCCTCAATCTCTTATCTGCGTAGGGTTTCCTATTCGCCCTTCAGAATAGGTGGCGACTCTAAAGCTGAAATTTTTAGGCAGGTTGCTACAGCGGGAGCTTGTCCAGGCGCGTACAACGCGTTGTTGTTCTTATAAGAAAAGTTCGGGTGGTTTTTCCATCCAGGGTTGTACGTGTTAGAATAAGGGTTTCCTTGAGCATACTTTACTTGATCAGACGGGACTCCAGTCAAGAGTTGACACTCAGCAACTACATGTCCAGTCAAACCACAAATCTTGCAGTTAGGTGCTACAGCAGCGGCGGTGGCTGAAGGAGTGATGGTTAAATTTTCGATCTTTTGAGTTAAAGCGTCTACTTTAGCGTTAACGCGGTCTATACCACTTACTTCATACATTCCTCCTTTGGTTTGGGCTTTCTCTAGAGCGGCTCGTTCTCCACCTCATTGGTAATGGTTTTGTGCCATGTTCTCTATGAGTTTGTATGCTTCATCATGGGGTTTGTCCATTAATGCTCCGCCAGCAGCGGCATCTATAGTCATTTTAGTGTTATATAGAAGACCGCCATAGAAAGTATGGATGATCAACCATGGTTCGAGTCCATGATGAGGGCATAGTCTAAGCATGTCCTTGTAACGTTCCCAAGCTTCGAAGAGTGATTCATTATCTTTCTGGGTAAATCCGTTGATTTGACCTCTTAGCATAGCAGTTTTGCTAGGCGGAAAGTGTCTCGCTAAGAATACTCTTTTCAATTCGTCCCATGTGGTTATGGAATTAGAAGGCAGGGATTGAAGCCACACTCTAGCTCTATCACTTAAGGAGAAAGGAAAGAGACGTAATTGAATAGCTTCGGGACTGACGTTGTTAGCTTTGACAGTGTCGGCATATTGCACGAACACAGATAAATGAAGGTTGGGGTCGTCTACAGGGCTTCCAGAGAATTGATTCTGTTGAACAGCTTGGACCAATGAAGGTTTCAGTTCGAAATTGTTTGCCTCGATCGCGGGAGGTGCGATACTTGAGTGTGGTTCAGCGCGCGAAGGAGCAGCATAGTCTCTAAGAGGACGAATATTAGCCATCTCTAACTTCGGGGTGATTTGATTAATTTGATCAGTAAAAGTCAATTCCTGATTAATCGGAATTGGTGCTACTTCGAGAAGATTGCGAGCTCGACGTTTGACGTTAATGAAACGTTCGATCTCGTTAATTCGTTGTATTAAATCTCCTCCTTGTGAACGAGTATTTGGCATACAATCGTTCAGAAAGAAAAGAAAGAATTGCCCTAGTCTCTACGGTGTAACAATGAGTTACGATATCGACTTAAATAGTCCCCGACAACGGCGCCAAAAACTTGATCGCGACTATACGTGTCTATTAATCTGATGACTGCAAGTGCACAGTCGTGTCGTGTAGTTTTAAAAGATATCGAATCCACAGGGACTATGAATCGATCTACCATTATCTAAGGTTACTATGTAAAGCTAAGGCTACTAATAATTTGATTGTTCTTAAGGGAGAGTGATTGTGAATAATAAGAAATATAATAATAAACAGACATCGGTATGTATTTCGTTTAACTTAAGGTGATCCGAAGTTCCATTGGCTGATGGTAATTCAATTAAAAATCTTTACTAATTCAATTGGTTAAAAATCCTCGTCTCAAACTTTCGCTCTGTTGATTTAGATTACTATCCTAATCCTAATGTACGCTTTCGCCATCCCATTAGATTTTAGAAAAGCTTTTTGGAAACAACGTAATTAATAAAATGCCTGTTTTACGAAGTTGTTATCTATTTAAATCTCCTAATCTCAAACTTTCGCTCTGTTGACTCGGAACATGCTAATATCCCTAACGTACGCTTTCGCCATCCCGCTCGGGTGTAAAAACAATTTTTGAAAATAAATAAGTTCTAATTAGTTTTAATACGCTTTCGCCATCCTTAAAACTAATGTCCTATGTCTACTATCCAGTTAAAGATCTCAAACTTTCGCTCTATTGATTTTAACCTTTGACCGTCTTAACCCCTCAAACTTTCGCTCTATTGGTTTAAGACTTACTAATTAAATTAGACATATAAACCAAAAACAGGTGATAGTTAATAAAACATAATTAAGCCAATTTATTTCGGATCCCACAGTTAACTTACTCTACATACCGATACCTTAGCTATTTAGCCAGACATATTAATACGGTTAAGCATGCATAAACTATGTTGGCTTATAATAAAAGGCATGTTAAAAGGCATATAATATATCATGCAAAGCAATATATAAATAAGGCGGTAAATATTAAACCTGAATTAAATAAATGGCAAGCAAATCTTCAAGTATCGAACTTCCACCACAGGTTGGCTGGATCGTTCTTCGGAATTTAAACGGACAGAAAATAAAACAAGGAAATAAAAGCGATAAATCTAACGTAAGGCTAGATTTATAAAAAGTTCACAACAATTTCCGGTGTAGAAATCGTTGTGAGAAAATAAGTGTTTGAATGAAAGCAGAATGAACAATATGGTTCGCGGTACAATTTCGGCAGCACTTCGTTGGCAGGAAATCGGACTCTTTAGAAGTGAGGTAGCAGGTTCTATTTATAGGGGAGGTTTTGCTGTGACGTTGCGTGAAAAGAGGAACTCAACAGACTTGGACTTGGATACGTGCGTCTCCGATTCTTGGGGAAGTTCTGTTGAATGGCTTGAGACGTGCCTCTCAAGTGGAGTAAAAGTAGGAGGAGCTGGAGGCGGGCGTCTCCACTCTAGTGACATGGCGTGGAACATTGGAGACGTGCGTCTCCATGTGCTGGCAAGGTTTTGGGCCACACGCCTTTGGTTCCTTTGTGGGCTGAATTGTCTCTTTTTGGCCTTTGGGTCTTATTTGCACCCCTCTTTCACTTCAGCACTCCTTTTTCATCTTTTAGGCATAAATGTTGGTCATTTTAGCTCCATTTTCTTTCCTTTTCACAAATAGTCATAATAAGAGTGTAAAACCTGAAACAAAGCGAAAACTCGCGTAATATCATAATAAATCAACATAATAAACGGAAAATGCTATAAATATCTATGGATTTCAGGCTAAATATACGATATAAAATCGTGTTATCACCCCTCATTGGTACAAAAGGAGCAATCAACTATAGCCCCGTGTTAGCTCGTCGTCAATTTGGGTTTCCTATGGACAAAAGACCAATGAGCAATCTATTAGATGGGTTCTTTCTGGAAGAAAGAGTTGAAAACAAAGAGTTTAGAAAAGGATTGCTAATGCTTGGCATCCAAGTCATAGAAGAGAAATCAAATATTGGAAGACCAAAGGGGATCTCTCTCCTGAGCCCTTTGATAGTTGGGTCGTTACCAGAGCTACTGAAATGAGAATGCCTATTCTACCTGGAACATATGTACCTCCAATTGATGAGTATATTCCACCTGTTGTAGTTCCATCAACAATTGAAAGTCTCCAAGAAGCTCTAAGAAAGATGAAGAAATCAAGAGACCATTAGAAGAAGAAGTTTGATTATTCTGATACTAAATTATGAAAGAAAATAATGATCAACTATTCCTTCAAGACATTTGCTCATAGCTAAGGATGCTACTATTTCCAAATATGAAAGAGAAATGAAAAGGAAGAAAAAAAAGAAGCTCTCTCCCCGAAAGAAGCTGCATGGAAGAGTATTGTTGAGAAACTAGAGAAGGTCAAGCTAAAGAAGAAGAAGACTCAAGATGATATGGATACTTCTCACTAAGCCTTGATGATCACTCTTGGATTTTACTAGCTTTCTTTGTTTGTTTCTACCATGTAACTCTTGGAAGTATTTTATGACTTGGTTGTCCTTTGTCTCTTTGTATGCTATAAGAAAAAAATGGTACCTCGATGACCCTCGATGACCCTTATATATACCAAGGTTGCCTTGTCCCTTTATTATTAATGAATGAAATTTCTTTTTCAAGTTACTGTATAGTGTTTACATTTACAAACCTTTTGAATAAATCCTTGAAAGATATTATGATATATTTTGAAAATTAAAAGAGCCTTTTGTATTGCATGCATCATACCACACTCACATTTGAGTCAGAGTCTTATTCATTCCCCTCCCTCTCCTCAGAGTCAAGCTGACGCACCGGTATAATACTCGCTGCAATCGTCAAAGAATGGAAGACAATATGGTTGATGAACAAGAGTGGAAAGAAGAAGTTGTTGTCCTACGCTCCGATATTGAAAGATTAACTTCTATGGTTCAAGACTCGGTGGCTGCTCAGAATCAGCCATCAACCCAAGCTCAGACTACTGTGATCTCCGAGATAGAGACTGCTCAGATTCCTGCAATTCCTGTGATGAATCCTACGACCATTAGACCATATGGGATAGAGATGGATTTCCAATTGGCTGGACAACCGATTCCTGTTCCACAGACAACAATTCCTCAAGCTATTATGACTGCTACTCCTGTTGTTGTAAACACTGGTCCTCTTCACAACGAACAGATCTTCCATGATGCTCCTTCTGAAGGTATGGGTAGATTGGAAGAATTTGAAGACCAATTTCTAGAAATGAAAAAAGAGATCAAGGCCTTTAGGGGAAAATATCTATTTGGAAAAGAAGTAAATGATTTATGCTTGGTTCCAAATGTCAGAGTTCCGGCCAAATTCAGACTCCCAGAGTTCGAGAAATACAAAAGGAATTCCTGTCATCATAGTCATCTGATCATGTATGTAAGGAATATGTCCATGCACACGGAAGATCAACGCTTGTTAATTCATTACTTTCAAGATAGCTTATTTGGAGCTGCTTTGAAATGGTACATGGGTTTGGATAGTACTCACATCCGTACTTTTCATGACCTAGGAGAAGCTTTCATCAGACTGTACAAATACAACATTGATATGGCACCGGACAGAGATCAAATCCGTGCTATGTCCCAAAGAGAAAAAAAATCTTTCAAAGAGTACGCGCAAAGATGGTGTGAACTAGCTGCTCAAATCATTCCTCCCATGGAAGAAAAAGAAATGACCAAAGTGTTCCTTAAGACACTAAGCATATTTTATTATGGGAAGATGGTAGCAAGCGCTCCCAATGACTATATTGAGATGGTAAACATGGGGATGCGATTTGAAGAAGGTATCTAAGAAGGTCGCCTAGTCAAAGAAGCCAATTCATCACTATCTAGTGGTGGCATCAAAAGATTTGGTAGTAACTTTGCCAAGAAGAAGGAAGAAACTGTGAGTGCCATCTCAAGAGGAAGAAAAAGACTGTATCAACCACAACAAATTGTTGTTGTAACTCCAGTTGTTAGCTAAGCTCCGCCTCATAATGTGTAGAAGCCTCGACCTCAACAGCCTCGACTACAAGCTCCTCAACAAAATCAACAAAGGAAATATCCACCTTTTGATCCTATTCCAATGACTTATATAGAATTGCTCCCTTTGCTACTTCAGAAAAATCTAGTTCAATTGAGGGATCCTCCTCCTCCTGCTAATCCACCATTTTGGTACAAGGCAAATGCTCGATGTGCTTTCCACAAGAATGCTCCTGGTCATACTGTGGAAAATTGTTACCCTCTCATGAGTGAAGTACAAAAACTGGTCTGAAGCAATATGCTCACCTTCAAATATGTCAATCCTAATGTTCAAGTTAATCCACTGCCCAACCATGGGACTGTCAGCGCAATCCAAACTCAATCCGGTTATGAATACATACATGATGTTCGTGAATCAACTCGATCTTTGGTATAGATGCACGTTATATTCTATGGATTTAACTGTTTTCCTCCTCACAATTACAATGCTTGCTCAATTTGTTAAAAACCCATTCAAGGATGTGAAACTGTGATCAATGATCTTCATAAGCTGTTGGATAGAGGAATCATCAGTATATCAAGGAAGAAAAGGGATGAAGAAATCCATTCTGTCAGCATGGTACATGGCTGTCCTGGCCAATATCAAGTTTATGACGTGCACCTATTGAGATGTGACATAGTACAAATGCACGCCACCTTATGGGTAATGGGAGGATTAACTCGACACAATTATGGCTCTTGTCGAATTTGCTGCAGAGATACCCGTGGATGTGAACTAGTGAAAGCAGGAATTCAAAGTCTCATGGATCGAGGACTTATCTAGATTCAACGAGATAGAGATGAGAATAATGTCAACATGATTGGGGAATGTTCCACAGTGAAGTATGTGCCCGATGTTCCCACTGTGCGCGGATCCTTACGAATGATACACGAGAAATGGGTCATAGACGGATTAATTGACTTTAGCCATGATAGCTACCCCGCTTGTGAAGGAAGCACACGAGGTTGTGCTAATCTGCAAGAAGACATTCTGACTCTGATAGGTATGGATTTACTAGATGAAGAAATCAAAGGAAGAAAAGGACATAATTACATTAAAGAAAAGATGACATATGGGCCACTTGATAGTATGCTGCGAGAATTTCCTCAAAGCATTCCGAAGCACAACCGTGACCAATACATATCAGCAAAGTATGAAGACAACATTTTGACAGATGTATTAATAGACGATGGTTCATCTCTGAACATTATGCCATGCAGCACCTTGGAAAGTTTATCCTATCAAGGGGCACCTTTTAGGCCAAATGGAGTTAGCGTACTGACTTTTGAAGGGTTCTCACACATCATGATTGGAAAGATTGACCTTCCTATCCGCATCGGACCTCATGATTTTGATATCACCTTTCAAGTGATGGAAATTTATCCTGCTTACAACTGTTTATTGGGAAAACCTTGGGTTCACAATGCTAAATCCGTCCCTTCCACATTTCACCAGATGTTGAAATACCCTCTGAAGGACAAATTGATAACTGTTTATGGAGAACAGACCATGTTTGTTTGTCAACTATCCTCTGTTCCTAACATTGAAGAAATTACGGCTCAGTTCCAAGCTTTAGGAGTCGTTGATCCTGAGTACGGAAAGAAAGCTGGTGCGTCTATTTCATCCTGGAAAGATGCCTAACAAGTGGTTTCCCAAGGATCATACGAAGGCTAGGGGCAAGTTATTGAACTTCCCACTAACGAAAACAAAAGTGGTCTAGGATTCACATCCCATAAATTAAAAGGAAAAGAATATGAGTATGGAAGCTGCAGCAAGACTCTGCATGAGACTTTTCAAATTGCTGGCTACATCAACCCAGAAAAACAAGACATATCTACTATCCTTGAAGATGTTCCATAATGTTCAAGCTCCGTGACGCGTAGAGAGGACAACTCCAACTGGACTTCCGTCAGCATCTCTTCTGTTATTCATGAGTCTAAGTAATTTTCTGTCTTTTTAAAAAAACCTTTCGCTCTGCCGAAGGCGAAAGAGTAATGTGTCGGGCTGTTTAAAATAATCCCTTTTGTTGTGCCCAAGACAAAACTGAGCTTATGTAGGGCTTCGTTTTAAATTATTAATAAAAAGCTATTTTGCTTTAAAGAATATGCCCAGATGTTATGATTGTGTTTGTTCATAAGGACACTCTGAAATTGTTATCACTAACGTTTCATGTTCCAAGTATGACTCAGAACTTATGTTAAAGCAAAACAGCTGTTACCAGTTACCCCAAGATGATGACCACGTGTTCATCTAATCTGAAGGAACAAGCATGCGTGCAGTTGATGAGACGCCGCCCTAGGTAACTGTGCAAAATCTTTTCAAATCTTACGTTACTCCCATTAACGTCATTCATCATTAATGCATACTCTGTAACTGTTTCTCATTCATAATTCTATTGCATTTTCTTTCAAATCCGTCTATTTATATTCTTGTTTCAATTTCATTTTCCCTCTTTTCATTCTCTCCTTCTTCGTTTATGCATTTTTCTTCTCTCTTTCATCTCTATCAAAACCCTAAACCTAAAAGAAATCTCAGTTCTTCATCTTCAATGGCTTCCTCATCATCAAAGCAACGTTCTTCTCAGCTAGAGAAACAACAACCACCAAAGTTCACTCCTTCTGTAAGAACATTTACCATTCCGACTGCAGAACTAGAAGTTCTATGTGAACTTATGGTAGATTTTTACAACCTCGGAGAACATGATTTCAATTTGAAAGCAAACATGACGCTTCAAGGCTGGGAAAACTTCTTTGACCATCTCATTGGGCCTGTCTACCCAGATTTAGTGAAAGAATTTTGGATTCATGCAACTCTCACTCCTAAAGCCATTATCTCTTTCGTTTTAGGTCAAGAAATATCCATCACAGAAAACCTAATAAGGCAGTTGCTAAATATTAAAGGTTTGGGTGGTGTGACTGAAGCTGATGCAGGAAGAACTGACTAGGATGCATTCCACACTGAAATTTTTGAAGCTGGGCAAGGTTCAAATCACACCAAGGATCTGAAGGCCCCATATAGAGTATGGGCTAAGATTCTTCAGGGGTGTGTTCTGTTAGAACAAGATTTGTTCTGATCAATATTCTTAGTTTTGATGATAACAATGTATATGAATTTGGTTTGAGATAATGTGGTACTCTAATTCTATGCAATTTTCATTTCAGGAAATATACAAAGAGTATGCACAAAATCAGCGCAAGAAGCACTGACTCAGAAGGTTCAAGTATGCAACATCAGAACATGCTCTTGCAAGACATCAGAAGATGGTCAAGCAGAATCAGAACACGGTCTATTGAAGCATCAGAAGAACTTGAGATCAGAAGCAGAAGCACTGAAGTTCTCATGGTATCACGCTAGAAGCACTTCAAGGTCAGAAGACAAGAAGATGCTCTGCACCAAGCTGTTTGACTCTGATGATATTTAAACGTTGTTCACACAAACATCAGATCAGAAGCAAGTACGAGATGGCAGGCTACGCTGACTGACAAAAGGAACGTTAGAAGCTATTAAAGGCAACGCCAGTAGACACAGCAAAAGCAAGGCTCGAGGTAGTTGACAAAAGAGTGAAACATTAAATGCAATGTTGTACGGAACACGCAACGCATTAAATGGTCCCCAACGGTCATCTTCTCAAACGCCTAGAAATAGAAGTTCTGATGAGAAGCTGAATACAACACATTGCGCAAACATACAGAAACACTGTCAAATTCAAAAAGCTCTCAAACTTCATCTTTAACCTCACTTCATTACTGTTGTAATATCTTAGTGAGATTAAGCTTAAACTTAAGAGAAAAATCACAGTTGTGATAATAGCTTATTAAGAAGCATTGTAACTCTTATAAGAATTTGTTTACATTCATTTGTAAGAACTAGAGGAGATCAAGTTGTGATCGGATTCTCTAGAAAGTATTAGAGGGTATCTAAGCATTGTGTTCCTAGAGTGATCAAGTTGTGATCAGAATACTCTAGAAGACTTAGAGGTTATCTAAGTGGAAAACCATTGTAATCTTGTGTGATTAGTGGATTAAATCCTCAGGTGAGGTAAATCACTCCAAGGGGGTGGACTGGAGTAGTTTAGTTAACAACGAACTAGGATAAAAATCATTGTGCAAATTATTTTTATCTTAAGAGTTTTTAAGCTACACTTATTCAAACCCCCCCCCCCTTTCTAAGTGTTTTTCTATCCTTCAATTGGCATCAGAGCGCCGGTTCTAAGGTGCAAGCACTTAACCGTGTTTAGAAAAGATTCAGGAAGGGAAAAACGCTTAAGTCAAGATGGATGGTGAAGATCCAACACCTACATCCACATTTGGCTCTGCTGAGCAATACAATGGAAATGGTAACAATGGTTACACTAGACCACCAGTATTTGATGGTGAAAACTTTGAATATTGGAAAGATAGACTAGAAAGTTACTTTCTTGGTCTAGATGGTGACTTATGGGATCTTCTGGTGGATGGTTTCAAACATTCAGTGAAAACTAGAGGAGTAAAGCTGACAAGACAAGAAATGAGTGATGATCAGAAGAAAGAATTCAAAAATCATCACAAGTTAAGGACTATTTTGCTGAATGCTATTTCTCATGCTGAATATATGACATATATGAATCAATCGAAAATGACTCATGAAGGAAATGCCCAAGTCAAGGAGACCAAAGCTCTTGCCTTGATCTAGAAATATGAAGCCTTCAAGATGGAGGATGATGGAAACATTGAGAAAATGTTCTCAAGATTTCAAATGTTAACTGCTGGATTAAGAGTTCTTGACAAAGGATACACCAAGGCTGATCATGTCAAGAAGATCATCAGAAGCTTGCCAAGAAGATGGGATCCTATGGTGACTGCTTTCAAGATTGCCAAGAATCTGAATGAAGTCTCTCTTGAAGAATTGATCAGTGCTCTGAAGAGTCATGAAATTGAGCTGATGCTAATGAACCTCAGAAGAAAGGTAAGTCTGTTGCATTAAAATCTAATCATAAAAAATGCACTAACGCTTTTCAGGATGAAGAAGAAGATTCTGAAGTATCAGAATCAGAAGAAGAAGATGAACTGTCCATGATCTCTAGAAGGGTAAACCAACTCTGGAAGAGCAAGCATAGGAAGTTCAAGAACTTCAAAAGTTCTAAGAAGCCTAAACATGGAGAATCTTCTGGAAGCAGAAGATCTGACAAGAAGGTCACATGCTATGAACGCAATGAGCCTGGTCACTACAAGAATGAGTGTCCAAAACTTCAGAAGGAGAATCCCAAGAAGAAGTTTCATAAGAAGAAAAGTCTTATGGCAACATGGGATGATTCAGATTCAAAATCAGAATCAGACTCTGAAGGCGAGCAGGCAAACATTGCACTGATGGCCACAGTTGATGATGAATCAGAATCTACATTAGAATCAGATTCTGAAGAGGTATTTTCTGAACTATCTAGAGAAGAGTTAGTTTTCAGTTTAACAGAACTTCTGGAACTCAAGGCTCATCTTAGTATCAAATACAAAAAGCTGAAAAAGCTATTTGATTCTGAAACTACGAAGCAGGAAGTGGAAAATTCTGAACTGAAGGAAAATTTTTTAAATTATCCAAAGATATTGGATCTCCTTCTGACTCAGACAAATCCATTCCTAGTCTCAATCATGTTCTGAAAGAATATGACTCGAGCTTCAGAAAGTTCTTATCCAGAAGTATTGGCAGAAGTCATCTTGCTTCTATGATATATGGTGTTTCTGGAGACAAAAGGATTGGCGTTGGCTATGAGGGTGATACCCCACACAAATTTGAACCTGTAGATGATATGAAAATCACATACAAGCTATTGTATGATCAGTTCAAATATGGCCACTCACATGATATTAGGCTCACTTCACATGCCAAAAGCTTTCATGTTACACACACTAAGAAGCATGTGACACAACCTAGAAAATATCATGCTGCTAAACCTAAAGAATATCATGTTGTACCTCCTGTTGTTTATTATGCTAAACCCAAGTTCAATCAGAACTTGAGGAAAACTAACAAGAAAGGACCCAAGAAGTTATGGGTACCTAAGGAGAAGATAATTTCTGTTGCAGATATCCTTGGTAGCAAAGAAGACAAAGCACAACATGTCATGGTACCTGGACTCTGGGTGCTCGCGACACATGACGGGAAGAAGGTCTATGTTCCAAGACCTGGTGCTTAAGTCTCGTGGAGAAGTCAAGTTTGGAGGAGATCAGAAGGGCAAGATAATTGGCTATGGAACCATAAGTATTGGTAACTCTCCTTCCATATCTAATGTACTTCTTGTAGAAGGATTAGTGCATAACTTATTGTCCATAAGTCAATTAAGTGACAATGGTTATGATATAATCTTCAATCAAAAGTCTTGCAAGGCTGTAAGTCAGAAGGATGGCTCAATCCTATTTCCAGGCAAGAGAAAGAACAACATTTATAAGATTGATCTTTCTGATCTTGAGAAGTAGAAGGTGACTTGCCTTATGTCTGTTTCCGAGGAGCAATGGGTCTGGCACAGAAGATTAGGACAGGCTAGTTTGAGAAAGATTTCTCAGATTAACAGACTAAATCTTGTTAGAGGACTCCTAAATCTAAAATACAAATCAGATGCTCTTTGTGAAGCATGTCAGAAGGGCAAGTTCTCCAGACCTGCATTCAAATCTAAGAATGTTGTCTCTTCCTCTAGGCCGTTAGAACTTCTGCACATTGATCTATTTGGCCCAGTCAAAACAACATCTGTCAGAGGGAAGAAATATGGATTAGTCATCATAGATGATTATAGCCGCTGGACATGGGTAAAGTTCTTAAAACACAAGGATGAGTCTCATTCAGTTTTCTATGAATTCTGCACTCAGATTCAATCTGAGAAGGAGTGCAAAATCATAAAGGTCAGAAGTGATCATGGTGGTGAATTTGAGAACAGATTCTTTGAGGATTTCTTCAAAGAAAATGGTATTGCCCATGATTTCTCTTGTCCTAGAACTCCACAGCAAAATGGAGTTGTAGAGCGAAAGAATATGACTCTACAAGAAATGGCCAGAACCATGATCAATGAAACCAATATGGCTAAGCACTTCTGGGCAAAAGCAATAAATACTGCATGTTACATTCAGAATAGAATCTCTATAAGACCTATTCTAAATAAGACTCCTTATGAATTGTGGAAGAACAGAAAGCCCAACATTTCATATTTTCATCCTTTTGGATGTGTTTGTTTCATTCTGAATACTAAAGATCATCTTGGTAAGTTTGATTCTAAGGCATAGAAATGTTTCCTCCTTGGATATTCTGAACGCTCTAAAGGCTACAGAGTATACAATACTGAAACATTGGTTGTAGAAGAATCAATCAATATCAGATTTGATGATAAGCTTGATCTTGAAAAGCCAAAGCAGTTTGAGAATTTGGCAGATATAGATATTGATATATCAGAAGCTGAAGAACCAAGAAGCAAAGTTTCAGAAGCTGAAAATCTCAGAAGCAAAGGATCAGAAGATCAAGTTGCTGCATCTTTAGAGAAACTCAGAATTTCTGAAGAGCCAACAGTCAGAAGATCTTCTAGACTCACCTCGGCTCGCTCAGAAGATGTCATCCTTGGAAAGAAGGATGATCCTATCAGAACAAGAGCATTCCTTAAGAACAATGCAGAATGTCAATTAGGTCTTGTTTCTTTGATCGAGCCTACTTCTGTTGATCAAGCTCTAGAAGATGCAGACTGGATAATTGCCATGCAAGAGGAACTAAATCAGTTTACAAGGAATGATGTATGGGATCTAGTTCCAAGACCAAAAGGATTTAACATCATCGGTACAAAATGGGTCTTCAGAAACAAGCTAAGCGAAAAGGGAGAAGTGGTAAGAAACAAAGCCAGACTGGTGGCTCAGGGTTATAGTCAGCAAGAAGGTATTGACTATACAGAAACCTTTTCACCAGTGGCCATGTTAGAATCTATTCGTTTATTGATTTCTTTTGCCACTCAACACAACATCACTCTATATCAGATGGATGTTAAGAGTGCCTTCTTAAATGGTTATATAGATGAGGAAGTCTATGTCCACCAACCTCCTGGTTTTGAAGACTCTCAGTCTCCAGAACATGTTTTCAAATTAAAGAAATCATTGTATGGATTGAAGCAAGCTCCTAGAGCTTGGTATGAAATATTAAGTTCTTTCCTTCTGAACAATGGTTTCACTAGAGGACAAATGGATACTACTCTCTTCTGTAAAACATTTAAGAAAGATATTTTAATTTGTCAAATTTATGTTGATGATATTATCTTTAGAACATTTAATGCTACACTTGGAAAGGAGTTTGCTAAGTCTATGCAGGCTTAGTTCGAGATGAGTATGATGGGAGAACTCAAGTACTTCCTTGGGATTCAAATCAGTCAAACTTCTGATGGAACATATGTTCATCAAACGAAGTATGTGAAAGAACTTCTGAAGAAGTTTAATCTTTCTGAAAGCAAAGAAGCCAAAACTCCTATGCATCCAACGTGTGTCCTAGGTAAGCATGACGTAAGTAAGAAGGTTGATCAGAAGTTGTACAAAGGTATGATTGGATCTCTTCTATATTTAACTGCTTCTAGACCTGACATTTTATTCAGTGTTTGTTTGTGTGCAAGATTCCAATCAGATCCTAGAGAATCTCACTTAACAGCTGTTAAGAGAATTCTGAGGTATCTGAAAGGTACTACTAATGTTGGTTTAGTCTACAGAAGATCTAAAGAGTACAACTTAGTAGGATTTTGTGATGCTGACTATGCTGGAGATAGAGTTGAAAGGAAAAGCACTTCTGGAAGTTGTCAATTTCTTGGAAGTCACCTGATCTCCTGGTACATCAAGTAGCAAGCCACCATTGCCCTCTCAACAACAGAAGCAGAATATGTGGCTGCTGCTGGTTGTAGTACACAGATGCTCTGGATGAAAAGTCAGTTAGAAGGTTATCAAATATATGAGAGTAACATTCCTATCTTCTGTGAAAATACTTCTACTATATGTTTATCTAAGAATCCTATCTTACATTCCAAAGCTAAACATATTGAGATTAAACATCATTTCATTAGGGACTATGTTCAGAAGGGTGTTCTTTCTTTAAACTTTGTGGATACAGACCATCAATGGGCTGATATCTTTACAAAACCCCTTGCTGAAGATAGGTTTAAGTTCATTCTGAAGAATATCAATATGGATTTATGCCCAGAATGAGAAGATGAGAAGTTCTGATGTATGGATTAGTTCTGAAATGACCTTGTGTTAGTTTCTTATAAGAAGTTCTGATGGTGATCAATTAGAAGTTCTGATTCAGTCATCTCTGACGTTTCATTATCTAAGTTGATTCAGAAGTTCTTTTAAAGCAAAATAGCTGTCACCAGCTTTCCAGAAAATGAACACGTGTTCACTCTTTTTGGACAAGCATGCGTACAGTTGAGGAGATGGCGCCCTAGGTGATTGTGCAAATCATTTCAATTTTCACTTTATCTCTCCTAATGTCATTTCTCATTAAATTCAATTGATTCCACGTTTTCTGTAATCATTATCATTCAAACACTATTGCATTCCATTTCAAATCCATCCCCTTATATACTTATCCCTCATTCATTTTAGTCTTTTTACATTCTCTCTCTTCATTCATCTTCATCTTTCTTTTTTTGCATAAACCCTAGTTTGTAACCGAATCTCCAGTTTATCTCCATGCTTTTTTCATCAAGTTCCGCTAGCAAAGAAGAAATGTCTTCTGCTCATCTTGTTTATCGCAAGTATGGTTATACTCCATTGAAGACATGTTCCATTCCTTCAGATGAACTGGAAGTGCTGTGTGAATCTTCGGTAGATTTTGAAAATCTAAGATTACATGGTTTCAACACTGATGCTGAGACAATGGCACAAGGCTGGTCAAACTACCTTGATAGATTGGTAGGACCAATTTATCCTGCATTAGTAAAAGATTTTTGGGCTCATGCAACGGTTACTCCAACTGCAATCATCTCCTTCGTGTTAGGGCATGAAGTTGTGATAACTGAGAAGCTAATCAGAAAGTTATACAATCTGGATGATGAAGAAGGATGTACAGGTGCTCTTTCTGGTAGAATTTGTTGGATAACTGTTGAGAGGCAAATATCTAATGCTTCTGGTATTGCATCTCATCAAACTGGTTTGTTGAAGCCGTTCTACAAAGTTTGGGCTGAGATTATTCTAGGATCTCTCTATCACAGAAAGAGATCTTTTACCTCAACTTACATCAATTCGGATCACAAGTATGCTCTTTTCTGCATTGGAAGAGGGATTGAAGTTAACATCTCCAACATTCTTTTTCAGAATTTGAAAACAAGTATTGAAGAATATCGAGATGAAGAACGCCAGAAGTTTCCAGACATCAAGAGGAATGCTATTCCTTTCGCCAGAATGATTTCAGACATTTTGATAGAAAGTGACTTGTTAGATCCTCTAAGGACTATTGGAACGTCCAGATTCTTTGGTGTCATTCAAGGACACGTTATGAATGGTTTTGATCTACAAAGGATGCGTCTTATTGAAAAGGTAACTTCTGTTCCAAGAATATTTCCAGATATTTTGACCAGAAGGGTTCCTGTTGAAGGCTTTGCCTCCTTCTTCAAAGAAGAGCTTAACAAGACTGTTAAGCGTTATTTGGAAGCTTCTGTAAAAGCTCAAACTTCTGTTGATCCTGCATGGATTCGAGGAAGAGTTCTTCATTCTTTGGCTGAGCTGCAGCAGAAGGAACAGAAGAAGAAAGAAGCAAGGCTGAAGAGAAAAGCTTTAGAAGAAGAAGCTAAGCAAGCTAAGAAGCAGAAGATTACTTTTGATCCTGTCAAAGTAATTTCCAAGGAATATCGAGAGAAGCGCATCAGGGATTCTTTCCGTGCTTTAAGAACTGGCAATTCCTCTAGGCAAATATACTCACCTCCTTCTCGTGAACCTCAAAATACACTCACCATCCCAGATATTATCCAACCACCTACTTCTCCTGTTATTCTTAACCCCCAACCACTAAATGTCTGTCCCCCAACACCCTATGATATCCCATCTTCATCCACCCTCTCCACAGAATCTCCTCCTTCTGATACTCTTTCCTTACCTGACAGAGAACCCAACCCCCACTCTCTTCTTTGTTCAATTTAAAGTTCAGAAATAGAATGGTAGTTCTGAGAGCTGCTTATGACTCCAAACTGGATCATGTTGCTACTCAGAGGCTATGGAATCGCTTCAGAAGAGAGTCTTGGAATGATGCACTAAAAATTCCGAGAAGATGTGTTGCTGAAGCATCTGGATCTTCTGGTTACTACTTGGATCTTGATGATGGCAAGTACTATCATCCCATCAGAAGCTGTAGATCTCTTGAGGAGAAGAAGTTCACTGATGAGTTGGAAGATGAACCGTGTCTGACTATGGTTATTTGGAAACTTCAATATCTGGTTCTGACTGGAGACTTCCAATGGTTATTCAACTGGTTAAGGATGAATCCTTCTAAGGAAGCACCAAATATGGTTATTCCTGAAGTTGTCTATCCTTCAGAAGTTGCTGCTCCCATTCCTCCAAAGAATCTTGCTGAGGTTCTTCAAGCCTTGGAGAATGAAGATTCTGCGATCCCTGATCCAGAATATGCTGAAGTTGTTTCTAAGTCAGACTCAGATGTTGAGATGGAAGATGCTGAGATTCATCCTGCTGAAGATGAAACTCTCACTATAGATGCTGTTGCTAGTAATGCTATTCTTCTGAATAATAGTCGTGAATCTTCTTCTGATGGGCCCTCTGCTATGGTGAACGCTATCAAGGTTCTTCAACAGAATCAAGAAGTTCTTGCTTCTCGCCTGGATAAGCATGATGTAGCACATGAAGAGTTCAGAGACTTCATGAAGAAGCAGAATGAAAGCACTGTTGGGATTCATGAGATGCTGGCCAAGATTATGTCTAAGCTAGGCTAGTGGTTGTCTTTTTGTGTCTTAGTAGTCTTCTTTGTTCTTGCATCTGTTTTCTTGCATCTCCTTTTGTATCTTCTGATAATTCTTCTGTTGAAATCAATGAAAATTATCTTCTTTCCTCTCATATTGTCTGTTTTTCATCTGAATCTTTTATGCTTTTTGATGTTATGACAAAAAGGGGGAGAAAATGTGATAAATGATTTGATTTATATTATCAGTTGCTTGGAGTAAGTCTCCACATTTCTAACAGAATTTGCAAGTTCTATGTCTTTGAGTGTTTTGCAGGACTGAAGAAGACGTTCTAAAAAGCTCAACATAAGAAGCAAAGACATGAGGAAAAGCAATTCTATATAGAAACAAGCTCATGGAAACTGAAGCAAGCTGAGTGTTGTGAAGCTTCAAGATCAGAAGCAAGAAGGAAGACTGTTCTGATATTCTTGTGATAGAATATGCTCTGACACATTCTTATTCCTTATATGTTCTGATTTTTTTTTTGTTTTCTATATGCTCTGATACATATTTTATGTTTTGATGCATTTTATGTGTTCTGATACAATTTGTTGTATGCTCTGACACATACTATATGCTCTGAAACATATTTTATGTTCTGATTCATTCATGCTCTGACTTTTGTCGTTTGGTTTGTTCTGAAACATTTCAGGATGTAGAGATGCTCTGATGATGCTCTGGTACATTCAACAATGTTCTGATACAACCTAGCATGCAATGATTCAAGAAGAAATTCAAAGCTCTGAAGCTGTCCTATGGAAGCAAGAAGCAGAAGCTCTGAATGTTCTGAAGATCTAAGCATATGTGACTGTCTCATATGAAATGGAAAATACTCAGGGAAGTCCTTTATTTATAAATTTCTTCCAGTATTTATTTCAGGGGGTGATTATTTATCTCAGGGGGGAGACATATTCACACACTATGTTTATATGCTTATGCTATAACTATGTAATTGTCTTAAGCCGTTTGATAATTCTGATTGCAAATTCATATCATTTATATATGTTTTTGTCATCATCAAAAAGGGGGAGATTGTTAGAACAAGATTTGTTCTGATCAATATTCTTAGTTTTGATGATAACAATGTATATGAATTTTGTTTGAGATAATGTGGTACTCTAATTCTATGCAATTTTCATATCAGGAAATATACAAAGAGTGTGCACAAAATCAGCGCAAGAAGCACTAACTCAGAAGGTTCAAGTATGCAACATCAGAACATGCTCTTGCAAGACATCAGAAGATGGTCAAACAGAATCAGAACATGGTCTATTGAAGCATCAGAAGAACTTGAGATCAGAAGCAAAAGCACTGAAGTTCTCATGGTATCACGCTAGAAGCACTTCAAGGTCAGAAGACAAGAAGATGCTCTGCACCAAGCTGTTTGACTCTGATGATATTCAAACATTGTTCACACAAACATCAGATCAGAAGCAAGTACAAGATGGCAGGCTACGCTGACTGACAAAAGGAACGTTAGAAGCTATTAAAGGCAACGTCAGTAGACACAACAAAAGCAAGGCTCGAGGTAGTTGACAAAAGAGTGAAACATTAAATGCAATGCTGTACGGAACACGCAACGCATTAAATGCTCCCCAACGGTCATCTTCTCAAACGCCTATAAATAGAAGTTCTGATGAGAAGCTGAATACAACACTTTGCGCAAACATACAGAAACGCTGTCAAATTCAAAAAGCTCTCAAACTTCATCTTCAACCTCAATTCATTGTTGTTGTAATATCTTAGTGAGATTAAGCTTAAACTTAAGAGAAAAATCATAGTTGTGATAATAGCTTATTAAGAAGCATTGTAACTCTTATAAGAATTTGTTTACATTCCTTTGTAAGAACTAGAGGAGATCAAGTTGTGATCGGATTCTCTAGAAAGTCTTAGAGGGTATCTAAGCATTGTGTTCCTAGAGTGATCAGGTTGTGATCAGAATACTCTAGAAGACTTAGAAGTTATCTAAGTGGAAAACCATTGTAATCTTGTGTGATTAGTGGATTAAATCCTCAGGTGAGGTAAATCACTCCAAGGGGGTGGACTGGAGTAGTTTAGTTAACAACGAACTAGGATAAAAATCATTGTGCAAATTGTTTTTATCTTAAGAGTTTTTAAGCTACACTTATTGAAACCCCCCCTTTCTAAGTGTTTTTCTATCCTTCATGTTCATCACAGAAAAGCTTTAGTTTCTGCCGCTTACATAAATCAAGATCAACAGTTCCTATTGTACTGCATTGGCAAGGGCCACAGGATTGATCTGCCTCACATTCTTTTCATTCATCTATGGAATCATGTGAAGGATTCTCGAGAACAAGAGAGGGTGAAATATCCAAAGATCAAGAGGAACACCATCCCTCTGGGAAGGCTTATATCAGACATTTTGACGGAGAGGGGTCTTGTAGATGGTCTGAGAGAAGCTGGAGTAGCTCAAAATCTGGTAGCTGTCTGTGGGAGTACTCTGACTACTCTCAGTCTGAAGAAAATGAAGCTGATTTCAAGTGTTACTTCTCCGCCCAGAGTGGTCAGTGAAATTCCATCAAGGAGAAACCCAGTTGATGACTTTCAGCTATTTTTCAAGGAAGAACATCCCAAAGTCATTCTCTTCTATCTAGAGCCCTACTTGAAGGATAACACAGAGTTTGATCCAGCATGGCTACGTGGAAGAAGTTTTCCCACTCTAGATGATTCAAAGAAGAAGAAGAAGAAGAAGAAGAGAAAGACTTTAGGAGAAGGCCCTTCCAAATCTCTAAAGAAGAAGAAGAAAAGTTCAAATATTTCTATATCTAGTTCTGTACCTGTTAAAATTTCTGAAAATGTATCAACAGTTGACCCAACATCTCTTAAAATCCCTAGAACTTCTGAAGCTCTTAGGAAAACTATAGATGATATATAGCAGATAGATGACTATATCTTAGATTCTGAACCTTAAACAGAACTTCCCCCACAACAAAAACAATATTCTAAAATCCCTTCTACCTCCACCACTTCTAAAAGAAAATAGCCTGTTCCATCTTCTGAACCCCTTATTCTGAACCCTCCACCTCTAAATGTCATCTTCCCACCTCTACCCTCTCAAAACATTATCTCCACAACACAACCTCCACCATCTGAACCTCACTCTTCTGCACCCCAACCTCAACCTACATCATCAACCTTTGAACCCCAACCAGCAGTGGACATACCTGTCTTTTGTGATTTTTTCTGAACCATCCTCTCCTTCATCTTCTGAATCTCCCTTCCACCAACCTCACAACCCAACACCTTCCTCTGATCCAGCAGTCGTCATCTTAGACTCTGATCATGAAGAAGACTCTTCACCCCTCTCACCCACTCCACGTCTCCTTCTGCCCCTTACCTCATTTCCAGACTCCAATAGCCCTTATCCTCATCAGACCCAACTCAACCCTACCCTTTGTTGATACACGCTTTCAGCTTTTTAACTACAGGGTACATAATAGGTTGGAAATTCTGAAGGCTGCCTATGATCACAAGCTAGATCATGCGGCTGTTGGAAAGCTTTGAGATGTCTTCTCCAAAGATCTGCAGGCTGATATTCTGGACCTTCAGAATGTATGCGTTTCTAAAGCTCCTGCTCCTGCTGGTCTGGATCTAGATTTTGGGCATTGGAAGGCTCTTCAGAATGTCAAAAATTGGAAGCTTGTGCAGGCAGAATCCTCTGAAGATGATGAGATAAATTTTGAATCTGATGAGATGGAGATTGATCAGCCTCAGCCTATGGTGGTGTGGAGACCAAAACAATATCCTTTTGCTCCTAAGGATTTTGTTCTTTTGACAGGAGACATGGAAACTCTCTTCTCTTGGTTTGAGCCTAATCCTGTTGCTCCACCAGCTGCTCTATCAACCTCAGCCCCTTCATCATCTAAAGGTCCTTCAAGTTCTGAAGTATGGAATACTCTGACGGAACTCCAGAGAAATCAGGAAGCTATGTTTGATCGTGTTATACCCCAAAATTTGCACGCATCTTTTTTCAAGAAAACTTCAATCTAAAAATTAAGAGTTTCATATAATCTTGGATTTTCATATCCTGATTTATGAATACTTGGTTTTTAGAATTTTTCTTATACGGTATTTTGGCTCGCTATTGAATTTATTCTTACGCAAACGCCAATTACTGTTTATTACTTCACACACGCTATTTATTTGATATTTATTTACAGATAAATAGTACTGACGCAATTGGTACAGAGTTAAATCTTTTGCAGGCGCATAGTCGGGGGATTCAGACTGTACTGGTAACAAGTAAATTATTATTAATTAATTTTTTTTTTGTTTCCCACTAATTTTTGTACTATATTCCATTATTTTCAAAATCTTTTCCTTTCTTTTCAAATCTCTTCTTTCAAAATCAAATCCTAACTTTATTCTATACATCTCTCTTTTTCCCAACACTACCATACACTTTCTTTCAAATCTTACTTCCACTCAAATTTTCCTTTTGTACGGAATCACTTCATTCCCCAACGTCTCTATCCTTCTTTTCATTCTATAAGTACCTCTCATTTTTTCCATAAAATATCACATCAAATTCTAACTCATCTCTCAAATTTCTACTTCATATTCATTCTCTCTTCTTCCCCGGCAAAATGGCGAAGCGGATGGAAACGTGTTTTCTTATGGTCATCACCATTGCTACGGTGATCATGTCCTTCTTCTGTCTGCATAGTCCTGAAAAATGTGGACCTGCGATGGTTACACTCCCGATCATCTATTTTCTGTTGGTCATAGCATGGATTACAAATCGTCATATGTAAAGTTTGTCGTATCTTCTGTTTTTAGAATGTACCGTTCTTTATATTTACCGTGCTGTTTACTACGTTTTGTTTAGGTAATATTTGTACTGTCAGTATTAAGTATTACACTATATCGTCATTTAACTAGTAAGATAATGTTATATGTGTTTATTGCTAGTTAAAATATTTATTTTTTCTGTGCATTAAATCCTTTCAGTCTTATTATTGACTGTAATTTTGTTCGCATACAGTACATATTATTTATTTATTACGTCTGTGTTTTACTAACCACTCATGTAAATAAATTTTCACCATTAACACAAAAACAAAAAAAACAAAACAAAAACAAAAAAAAAATAATATTAACTTTGACTGTTGAATTTCCACTCTAAACAGTCAGTTGACAGTCAAACCACTGACAGTGCAATTCTCCGTGTTTTCTACCATCAATCAAATCAAACTTTTGCATCTCAAAATTCCAAGATTTTTGTTCTAGAAGTCTTCTGAATATCACATGATTAGCAGAGACTCAACACTGCACAAAAATCAGGTACGCTTAATTGTCTCCTACACAAACAGTCCCTAACTAGGGTTTCTTGTTTTTTTTCAGGAGAACAAGTTTTTGAGACCTCAAATGGATTTCATGGACCTCCATATATCTCAAAGTACCATCATACAAATTTTCAAACTTCAATTCGCTCAGACGCACCGTCAGCAGCTCAAACAGTCAACAGACGACCCGTTTGACCAAAAAAGTCAACAGACAGTCAAAAATGAAATTTTTTGTCAAAGTCCATATTTTGCCAAAGGATTCATAATTTGATCATTGGATGATCATAATTCATCAAGGAAAGATCAAAAATCAACAAAACCCTAAGTTTCAAAATTAGGGTTTTCTCCTAAAAAGTCAACTGAACTTTGACTGGTCATGACCCTCTCATCCTTCATCCAAAAAATTAAAACCAAAGCTCATTTTGAAGGAAATTCAATTATCTTTCAAATGCAATTGGTCCCATGGTCATTAGATTCACCATTTGAAAAATATGAATCAAGACATTACAGGTCATTTTCAAAGTCAACAAAAAGTCACTTTTTTCAAAAGGACACACAAGGAGCATGGAAAATCATTTTGACATGAGACCAAAGATATTGGTTAGAGGACTCTTTGAGGTTTCCAAAAAGTGCAAGAACTCCTTCATATGAAAAAATTGAGGGATTTACACCTTATTGAAGTTGACCATTTTTTGGGAAAATGCATGAAATCAACATTGATCAAAAATGTATTTTTTCCAAATGGGGCCTAATTTCCATAACCCAAACATGTCTACCATGATGTAAAGGGCCTCCCACGACCAAGACAAAGCCCATATCATTTTTGTTCCATTTTTGGTTTAATTTTATCATATTTAAGATTAAATTGAAAAAGGAAAATGGAAGGATAATGCATAGCTTTGTTTCTAAGCATGACTCATCAAAGATCATTCAATATGCTGCAGCCAAGGAAGTACAGCAGGAGAAGTGTGGAAAATTCAAGCTATGGTGGCTTGAATTCAAAGCTACATATATATTAAAAAATTCAAAATTCAACAAAGACATAAATGCTTCTTAGCTTAGTTTCTAAGCACTTCTTTGCTTATATAAGAGCTAGCATACTTCAGTAATCAAGGGGAGACAAGTTCAAAACCTAAGCATTACTTGTAACATACTTGTACCAACTTAAATTTTTCAAAGAAATCAAAAATTCGAATTTTAATTTCTAGCTTGTTTCAGTTCAAACTAAACACTCAAACACAACCCTCAAGCATCATTGAATATATCCCAATCAGTTTCAAGCCTTGGAACACTCAGAATCGACCACTAGACCTCACGGTTTGCTCGAACTAAAACTTACAAAAATCTCATCACACATGCATATTTAACAAGATGTAGACTCATATTTAAGTTTAGTTTGAGGTTCTGATCGTTTCTGGATAGTTAATTACAGTTTGGTTGCATATACACGAAGTTACCATTCTAGGGTTTGTGAACTCAATTTTATGGCTTTTCATTAGAAGCAAAATTAAGTAAAATTAATGGCATATTCGAACTAAGTGAATCAAGCCAAGTCGAATGGACATGTCGCGCCAAATTTCTTTTCATGTTTACCCCTATTCGCTATTTTGCAGGTTTGGAATTCATCTATTATAGCGCTTTTCTCATAAAAGCGCTGTTAAATGTGTTGGCGAGAGGTTGAAGACGATGAGGTGTCCTCACCTCATTGGACAAGACGCGCGCGTGTTTTTTTTTAAATTACCCTCGGATTTAGTGTCTGCAGGTGTGTCACGTGTGGTGGTCCCTTACAATCTAAGCCATCAGATCCATCCACTCATCAATCCAACGCATCAGAATGAGCCCTCATATCATGGACTTTATTTAATAACCACACCTGATCATTTATTTCATATTTTCTATTTTTATTTTAATTTCTTTGCAAAATTAATTTAAATAGTTCTAAAAATCCAAAAAATACACAAAAAAAAATATTTTTAAGTTTATAAAATAATATTTTATTTTCTGATATAAAAATATTTTATTTTTCTTCATAATTTAAATATTTTGTATAATTAATTAGTATATATTTGCATATTTGCTTTTTAATTACTTTAACCAATCAAAAAAATCATGAAAAATTTGTTCTTTATATTAAATATAGTTTATATATTATAGGCTAATTTTGTACATATTTAGAATAATTTTCTCATTTAAGTTTTAATTATTTGTGTAATTATTTGTATAATTATAGGATTATTTAACTTAATAATTTCAAAATCAACTTCAAAAATTCCAAAAAAATTAGTTTTATCTTAAAATTAATTGACAAGCATTTTGAACATATTTTAAACTTAATTTTTAGGTTTAAATTTTATTTCCATCTTTTTCCTCATTTTAATTAAATTAATCATGCATTAATTATAATTAAAATCACTTATCAAAAATCCAAAAATATTTCTTTTATTTTCTTGCAATTTAAATTCATAGATCAAGTGTATAGGTTGTCAAATTCATGTAAATAGCGTAGTTTACATTTCCTGCACAATCGATGTAATAGCGTAGATTTACTTTCCGCATTTTACATTTCCGCATTTTAAATTTTTGCATTGTGGACCTCCGTTTTTTTCGGGCCATACCTCTGAGCGGGAGAGATACGTGAACTGACTCTTTTTTATCGCTTATGCTTTCGCATTTTTGAAAATTCACAGAGTTGCCACCGACCTTTTATTTTATCCAATTAAGGAAAGGTTTATAAAAGAAACAGGAAAAAGACCTTTAAGAAATTCTGGGTAAGGGGGTAGGTTATACAAAGGGAAGGTGTTAGCACCCTTTGTATCCATGGTTATCCATGGGCTCTTAAGTTTGCTTAGCTCACTTGTTTTTCGATTACTTTTCAATTGCTTTAGAATGCTCATATGTGGTTTCAAATACCTTTGTAAACTGAATTTTGTAATGATCCTTGTGGGGATGTATACAAAATGTTTGTTTATCTTTCGAAAGATGTTTTGAAAAGAACGTTAACTTTGTAATGATCCGTGTTTGGATGTATACAAAGTATTGTCTTTTTGGAAAGTTTTGAAAAAACAACAGTGTATGAGAATTTTGTTTGTTTTGATTTGAGCAAGCAAACTAGGAGGTCTACCCTGAGTTGTAAGGTCTTTATCCTATTTCCTTTAAAAATCTATCCTTACACCGGATACAAACAAAAGGTTCGATTTTGTACTCGAAACAGTAGAATTTTGACTTTGATTTTGAAAAGAATGAGAAGGGATTACCTTAAGAGGTGCAAGTGTGATTGTGATTGGATTCAGATATTTTATCTTTGAAGTTAGTGATCTAACGGTTCAATTTTATCTTTGACATACACGCAGTTTATATTTGCTGGAAATTAAAATGCGGAAATGTAAAGTGCGGAAAGTAAATCTACGCTATTACATCGATTGTGCAGGAAATGTAAACTAGCCTATTTACATGAATTTGACATCCTATACATTTATCTAGGAATTTAAATTGCAAGAAAAATAAAAGGCATGTTTTTGGATTTTTTTTATGATTGATTTTAATTATAATTAATGCATGATTAATTAAATTAAAATGAAGAAAAAAGATGAAAATAGATTTAAACCTAGAAATTAAGTTTAAAATATGTACAAAATATTTGTCAATTAATTTTAAAACAAAACTAATTTTTTTTGGAATTTTTGAAATTGATTTGAAATTGATTAAGCTAATTAAAACATAATTATGCAAATAATTATACAAATAATTAAAACTTAGAGAGAAAATTATTCAAAATATGTACAAAATTAGTTTATAATATATAAACAATATTTTATATAAAGAAAAAAAATTTTTATGATTTTTTGATTGGTTAGAATAATTAAAAAGCAAATATATAAATATATACTAATTAATTATGCAAAATATTGAAATTTTGAAGAAAAATAAAATATTTTTATTTCAGAAAAGAATATATTAATTTAGAAGTCTAAAAATATTTTTTGTGCATTTTTTGGATTTTTAAAACTATTTTTAATTAATTTTGCAAAGAAAATTAAAATAAAATAGAAAATAAAAGGATACATGATCATGTGTGATTAATCTGAGAGTCCATGGTATGAGGATTCATTCTGAGGCGTTGGATGGTTCATTAAATGAGATCAGATGGTCCAGACATTGAGGCACGTGGTAAAAGTTACACCTGCAAAGCACAGAATCAGAGACAAATTCAAAAAAAACACGCGCGCGTCTGAACCAATGGGGGGGAGACACGTCTTCGTCTTCAACCTCCAGGCAACACTTATAACAGCGCTTTTGTAAAAAAGCGCTATAATACATGATGCTTAAACCTGCAAAATAGCGAATAGGGTCAAACGTAAAAATAAATTTGGCGCGACCTATCCATTCAACTCGTCTGATCCATACGAACTCAATGGTACCACTTAGATCCTCTAATTTTGCCTATTTCAGAAAGCCCTAATTTTGAGATTATGAACCCTAGAATGGTAACTTCGTGTGTAAGCGTCTAAAACTCAATTAAAGTTCCAGAAATGATCTACACACCACACCAAGTTCAAATATATGTCTACATCGTGCTAGATATGCTTGTGTTATGAGATACAAGTCAGTTTTAGTTTGGACAAATCGTGACCTGTAGTGTTTGATTCAATGAGTTTCAAAGCTTGCAAATGATCTGGATAGGTTCAGTGAAGTTCAAGGAACGTGTTTGAGTGTTTATTTTGTATTGAAACTAACTTAAACTTAGAATTCGAATTTCAAAATTCTTTGAATATTTTAAGAGGTTACAAATGTATTACAAGCAAGAGTTTGATTCTGAATTCGTTCCCTCTTCATTGCTGAAGTATTGTAGCCTATATATAGGCATTGAAGTGCTTAGAATTGAAGCTAAGAAGCCTTTAGTTGCCTTTGAGGAATTCTTGATTTTTTTATATTAAAAACCTTTGAATTGTTGACCAAGTCTTCTTCTCTTCAATGCTCTTGCCTTGCTCTTCAATTCTCTGCAGAAAATCAGAGATTCCTTGGGTGAGTCATGCTTAGATTGTAAGCTAACCATTATCCATTCATTTTTCCTTTTAATTTAATCTTAAAATAAGATAAAATTATGCCAAAAATGGATAAAAATGGTATGGGCCTTGTCTTGGTCGTGGGAGGCCCATAATATTATGGAAATGATGTTTGAATCATGAAAACTTGGCCCCATTTGGAAAAAATACATTTTTGAGCAATGTTGATTTCATGCATTTTCCCAAAATTTAGCCAACTTCAACAAGGTGTAAATCCCTCAATTTTTGTCATATGAAGGAGATCTTGCACTTTTTGGAAACCTCAAAGAGTCCTCTAACCAATGTCTTTGGTCTCATGTCAAAATGATTTTTGATGCTCCTTGTGTGTCCTTTTGAAAAAAGTGTCTTTTTGTTGACTTTGAAAATGACTTGTAATGTCTTTGGTCATATTTTTCAAATGGTGAATGCAATGACCATGGGATCAATTGAATTTGAAAGATAATTGAATTTCCTTCAAATTGAGCCTTGGTTTGAATTTTTTGGATGAAGGATGAGAGAGTTATGACCATTCAAAGTTGAGTTGACTTTTCAGGCAAAAACCCTAATTTTGAATCTTAGGGTTTTGTTGATTTTTGATCTTTCCTTGATGAATTATGATCATCCAATGATCAAATGATGAATCCTTTGACAAAATATGGACTTTGACAAAAAATTTCATTTTTGACTGTCTGTTGACTTTTTTGGTCAAACGGGTCGTCTGTTGACTGTTTGAGCTGCTGACGGTGCGTCTGAGTGAATTGAAGTTTGAAAATTTGTATGATGGTACTTTGAGATATATGGATGTGCATGAAATCCACTTGAGGTCTCAAAAGCTTGTTTCTCCTGTAAAAACAAGAAAACCCTAGTCAGGGACTGTTTGTGTAGGAGCCAGTTAAGCGTACCTGATTTTTGTGCAGTGTTGAGTCTCTTGTAATTGCGTGATATTCAGAAGACTTCTAGAAAAAAAATCTTGGAATTTTGAATTGTGAAAGATTGATTTGATTGATGGTACAAAACACTGAGAATTGTATTGCCAGCAGTTTGGCTGTCAATTGACTGTTCAGATATTGACGTAGCAGTTAGAATGAAAAATCAACAGTCAAAGTTAATTTTCTTTTTTTGTTGTTTTTGTTTTATGTGAAAAATGAAGGTTTATTTACATGACTTGTTAAAAAAAAACAGACATAATAAATAACTAATATTTACTGTATGCGGGCAAAATTACCGATAATAACCCTGAAAATCATTTAATGCACAGAAAAATGAATATTTGACTGGCAGAAAACACACAAAATATTATCTGATTTATTAAGCAATATTATGACAAATAGTACAACATTTAATTCTGACAGTACAAATATTACATACTATATTGAACAGTACGAATAAACGGTACATTTAAGAAATAAGAAATACGGCAAATTTTAAGAATGACGATTGATAACCCATGCTACAAATAGTAACATGTAGATGATTGGGAGCATAAGCATCCCAGGTCCACAGTGTTCCGGGCTATGCAGACAGAAGAAAGACATGATCACCGTAGCAATGGTGATGACCATAAGGAAACACGTTTCCCACCGCTTCGCCATTTTGTCGGGGAAGAAGAAAGGATGGATTTATGAAGTAGAAATTTGAGAGATGAATTAGAATTTGATGTGAGATTTTTATGAAAAAATGAGAGGTATTTATAGAGTGGAAAGAAGGATAGAGACGTTGGGGAATGATGTGATTCCGTACAAAAGGAAAATTTGAGTGGAAATAAGATTTGAAAGAAAGTGTATGATAGTGTTGGGAAAAAGAGAGATTTGATTTGTGAAAAAGAGATTTGAAAAGATTTTTGAAAATAATGGAATATAGTACAACAATTAGTGGGAAACAAAAGATAATAATAATCTACTTATTACCAGTACAGTCTGAGTTTCCTGATTCTGCGCCTGCAAAAAGATTTAACTTTGTACCAATTGTGTCAGTACTATTTATCTGTAAATAAATAAATAGCATGTGTGAAGTAATAAACAGTATTTGGCGTTTGCGTAAGAATAAATTCAACTGCAAGCCAAATTACTGTATAAGAAAAATTCTAAAAACTAAGTATTTCATATGTCAGGATATTTGTTGAAATAAAAATCCATGATTATATGAGACTCTTAATTTCCAGATTGGAGTTTTCTTGAAAAAAGATGCGGGAAAATTTTGGGGTATAACAAGCATATATAAAACTGCGTGTATGTCAAAGATAAAATTGAATCGTTAGATCACTAACTTCAAAGATAAAATATCTGAATCAAAACACAATCACACTTGCACCTCTTAAGGTAATCCCTCTTTTACTCTCTTCAAAAATCAAGATCAAATTCAAATGCAAAATCGAACTTTTGTTTACATCCGGTAAAAGGATAGTTTTTTAAAGGAAATAGGATAAGACCTTATAACTTAGGGTAGACCTCCTAATTTGCTTGCTCAGATCAAAACAAACAAATCTCTCATATATCATTGTTTTTCAAAATAAAACTTTCAAAAAGACAATACTTTGTATATATCCAAACGAGGATCATTACGAAGTTAACGTTCTTTTTTCAAAAACATATTTTGAAAGATAAAAACACCTTGTATACATCCGCACAAGGATCATTATAAAGTCAATTTACAAAGGTATTTGAAACCACATACAAGCATTTCAAGGAAATAGAAAAGTAATTGAAAACAAGTGAGCTAAGCAAATTAAAGAGCCCATGGATAACCATGGATACAAAGGGTGCTAACACCTTCCCTTTGTATAACCTACCCCCTTACCCAGAATTTCTTAAAGGTCTTTTTCTGTTTCTTTTATAAACCTTTCCTTAATTGGATAAAATAAAAGTCGGTGGCGACTCTCTGATTTTCAAAAACACAAAAGCAGAAAGAAAAGAGTCAGTTCGCGTATCTCTCCGCAAGAGGTATGGTAAAAAGCCGAGGGCGACAGAACTGGCGACTCTGCTGGGGAATACTTTCAAAAAACAAAATGTTTTCAAAGGGGTTACCTTTAGAGTATAGATCACTTCGATGTTTTCAATTGCTTGACTTGATTGCTCTATTTTTCAAAGGTTTGTTTGGGTATTTTGCTTGTGTGAAAGATTTTAACCCGAATCTCGAGATACCTTAAGTATGTGACAATAGACCAAGGAAACTGTACGGCATGTACCGATACGGTTGATCTGGTAGTCACCGTTAGTGCGATACTTTGGTTTATACTGATGTCCCTTGAAAACGATCAAGGAGTATATTAGGCTTCCGAAATGTCATTAAACACTAATTTGTCTTAGAACCTTTTAGTTAAACTTGACTTGTGGCCTATTAAGTGGCTAGCTTTGAAATTGATCGAAGTTAGTTATCCTCGAGGAATATTTTTGATCGGCCGTCCGAGCTCCGTATTGAGATGTTGTCTCCAAGGATCATAGAACCCGAATACTATTCTAGGAGAGGTTTTAACCAACTCAACTTCAGTGGGGAGGGTATCACCTATGAACTTCATGCAAGCCTTTAAACCTAAGGCTATTGTTTTATTTATTTGTGTTTGCCACATGTTTGACATCATAACATCATAAGCATCATAAGCATATCATTTTCTCACTAATCATTTCAAGGATCAAAGAGTTTACCTTTGTTCTGTTATTGCAGGTAATGGCTCCCGCCACCAGAGATTACATCCGAATCAACATCTCAACGGTGCCATCTGAACTAAAAGACTTAGTGTCAGAGTTTCCCAGGAATGCTCAATTCACCGAAAAGCACGGTCACCTACTCCATTTGGTTACCTCAAAATTTGAAGAAGACATGATATGGGTCCTGTTCCAGTTCTTTGATCCCGAACATCATTGCTTTACCTTTCCTGATTACCAGTTAGTACCCACCTTGGAAGAGTTTTCTGAACTAATTGGATTACCTGTTCGAGATCAATTACCTTTCACTAGTTTAGAAAGGATTCCAAAACCTGAAATCATTGCTGCTGCCTTACATTTGCGAAAGTCAGAAATCGAGTCCAATTGGGAAACAAAGAGCGGAATCCAGGGTTTGCTTGCTAAATTCTTAATGGAAAAGGCTCGATTACTACTAGAAAACAAAAGTTATCCAGCTTTTGAGGAGGTTGTGGCTCTTTTGATCTATGGGTTGGTTTTATTCCCTAATCCCGACCAGTTCATAAGTGTGCACATCATCAACCTTTTCTTAACCCGTAACCCGGTACCGACCTTGCTGGGAGATATTCTACATTCTCTATACACTCGTACCATGAAGAAACGAGGAACTCTTATGTGTTGTATACCACTACTGGCTAGATGATTTACATTTCATCTTCCCCGATCAGTGTTGAGAAATGAACAAAAAATGCAATGGTCTCGCAGGATTATGTCTTTGTCTCATTCAGATATCCGGTGGAACAACTTCTTTCAAAGAGACATTACTATCATTGACCATTATGGAGAGTACCCTAATGTGCCACTACTTGGCATCAAGGGAGGCATCACTTACAACCCCTCTCTAGCTTTACGCTAATTCGGATATGCACGGAGAAACGGTCCTCATCCGTGGCATTGTGTTTGATTACGAGAATGATTCCCACAGACACCGACGAAGGTTCATACATGGGTGGGGCAGTGTCTATAGAATAGAAAGCAAAACTTTGGGGCAATGGAATTCTATTCCTATGGAACCTTACCTCAGATGGGTGCGTACTCATGCTCAGAAATTCATCATGCCATATCCCGCTATTCTACCTGTGACTATCGAGCCAGAAGTCGAAGGAGACGAACCTCAAGTTATTCTACATCCGGATATGCCAACTGACCTGGAAGAGTTGCAGAAATCTTGGGTTCAACTAAAAGAGGAAAGAGACACCTTCAAAGCACACTATCAAGACTATGAGAGGAGATTATTGGAGCTCACTGGACAACTCCAAGAAGAACATCAGATCAACACATTCCTAGGTGCAAAGAGAAAGCGTCCATGGGAGACCTGAGGGATCCTTCATTTTCTTTATTTTCTGTTTTGTAAGCCCGAATGAGGCAAAGAAAAAAAAAGAAATAAATTGTTTGACTAACAAATGTTTGTTTTTCTTTTGTTTTAACAAATCTAAACTCTAAGATCCTTGAAAACATTGCATATACATTTCATTGCATATACATTTCATTCATAAACATTGCATATGCATTTCATTCATACACATTGCATAACAGGTTCACATGACGGATTTCTCATCTCCTCGCTGTTTATTTCAGTTAGAAGAGATGGAATCTGAGACAAGCATCAAGAATCTCGAAGCACAGAACGCCCAAGTTCAAGTAGCAATTCTGGAACTGGAAAAAGGGAAACAAGAACTGAAAGCCCTGATAACCAAGAAGAAAAAGAAGCCCAAAGGATCTGTAGGCTTGAGTCACCTGAAAAGGAAGATGAAAATCCCAGTCAAAAAGTCCAAAAAGCCACCGATCCCTGAAATAGTCGGTGATGGTGAACAAGGAGACAATCACAGCAACCAGGGTTCTGCCAAACCCTCCCTCTCTTCTAATGAAGACGATTATCATTATGGAGACGAACAGGATGATGACAAATACCAGCAGTTGGAAGAACGCATGAAAGCTATGGAGATACAAAAAATACCTGGTTTAGATTTCGATGATCTGGGACTCGTCTCAGATGTTGTTATCCCTCCAAAGTTCAAAGTTCCTGTCTTTGCAAAGTATGATGGAGTTTCTTGTCCAAAACCACATCTGAGGTCCTATGTAAGGAAGATACAACCTCATACAGCAGATAACAAATTGTGGATTCACTTCTTCCAAGAAAGCCTGTCGGGTACACAACTCGAGTGGTACTACCAGTTGGAAAGTACAAAAGTTCATACTTGGGAAGATTTAGCTGTTGCTTTTTACAAACAGTATCAATACAATGATGATCTTGCACCAACTCGTACTCAACTAAGGGGCATGTCCATGGCACCAAAAGAAAGTTTCAAAGGATATGCACAAAAGTGGAGAGATATGGCTGGAAGGGTTCAACCACCTTTATCAGATCGCGAGCTAGTTGACATGTTCATGGGCACTTTAACTGGCCCTTTCTACAGTCATTTGCTGGGAAGCTCATCATCAGGTTTCACTGACCTGATATTGACTGGAGAATGTGTCGAAAGCGGCATTCAAAGTGGAAAATTCAAATAGGCTCTTCCTCTGGTACTACAAAAAGGCCCATCAGTGGGAGGAATGAGGTCAATACAAATGCAAAGTCTGAAAGGTCACAAAAATGAGCATTACCAATCTGTAGGGGCAGTTCTGATCTCCGCATCTGCGCCTCAAAAAGATCAACCGCCAAAATATACGCGTCGACCAGATGCGCCAAGAAGAAATTTTACCAGAATCAATATGCCAATCTCTCAAGCATTGCAGCATTTGTTAAAAGCAGATCTAATCACATTAAAAGACCCTCCAAAGAATGTCAACACTTCCTCTACGAGTTATCGCCCCGATGCAACATGTGCGTATCACTCCAACTGTCCAGGACATGACGCAGATCACTGTTGGGCCCTGAAAAATAAAATACAATACATGATAGATGCTGGGAAATTGAGTTCGATCCTCCAGAGACTCCAAATGTCATCACTGCACCTATGCCAGAGCACGACAAGACCGTCAATGCTATCATAGACACTGTTTACATCTATGATGTGAGGGAATTGTTAACTCCGCTCCTTGAAGTCAAAAGAAAGCTAATCCAAGCTGGTTACTTTCCAGGTTGTGACCCTGATTGCTTTTATTGCAGACACCTACCCAATGGTTGTGAAAATCTGAGAATGGGAATTCAAAAGGGGATGGATCGTCGTATCATTATGTCTGAGAGGCTACCTTCCATGGATGTTTTATGTGAAGTCTTTGCAAACGGGATGAGAATAGAGGACGTCTCAGTGGTTTCCAACATGCCATTAAAAATGCCTACCAAAGATCCTTTCAAAATTTATGCTACACCCAAAGTGGCATCGGTAATCATTACCAGTCCAACTCCATTTCCATACTCCTCAGACAAAGCTGTCCCGTGGAGTTATGACACTAATGTTTATGTCCATGGAGTTAAACAGGATACCTTGACCAAAGAGGCCCTGAATTTTACTACTCCAACTGTTGATAATATTGTGGGTACCAGTAAGATTACGAGAAGTGGAAGGATCTTTTCACCAGAAATTTCTCCAAATGTGGTTACTAATCAAGTCCAGGTCCCAGTTCCTAATCAAGATATCAACGCTCGAGGCAAAGAGCCACAAGTTGAACCAGTTCAAATACCGGTGGAAGTCACTGTTGAGGATCCATCAAAGCAAGAAATGGAGGAAATATTGAAAATCATCTGCAAGAGTGATTACAATATTATCGAACAACTGGGGCATACTGCTTCAAAAATCTCAATGTTGTCTCTGCTAAAGTATTCAGAAGCTCATGCCAAAGCCCTGATGAAGTTCCTGAAAGCTGCACATGTACCACAAGAGATTTCAATCGATCAATTTGAAAACTGTGTTGCCAGTCTAACAGTAAATAATGGCCTCGGTTTCTCTGATATTGATCTAACCCCTGCTGGAAAGAATCACAATAAAGCCCTACACATCTCCATTGAATGTAATGGCACCACTCTATCTCATGTGCTGGTAGATAACGGTTCTTCTTTGAACGTATTACCAAAAACAGTACTAGAAAAGCTTGACTTCGAAGGAATTGTGTTACAACCAAGCGATGTTGTGGTAAGAGCCGTCGACGGGTCAACAAGAACAGTGTACGGAAAGGTGAATCTCCCAATCAGAGTGGGCTCTCAGATCTTTGATTCTACCTTTTATGTAATGGAAATTCACCCAGCATATTCCTGTTTACTAGGACGCCCTTGGATACATGGGGCAAATGCTGTAACTTCTACCCTACATCAGAAGTTGAAGTATCCAGTAAAAGGAAAAATTGTCACAGTTTATGGCGAAGAGGAATATTTGGTTAGTCACCTGAGTAACTCCAAGTATGTTGAGTTAGATGACGAATTCATCGAAACTCCCTGCCAATCTTTTGAGGTGGTCTCTCCAGATGTCTTTACTACCAAGCATATTTCTGCTACTCCAACTACAACTATGGCTTCTCTCAAAGATGCCAAAGCTGTGATCGAAAAAGGTGGTTGCACAATATGGGGACAGCTCCTCGATGTACCTTACAAGTCTGACAAGTTAGGCCTGGGCTATGCTAATGGAAATCAAAAGAACGATCAAAGTCCTTGTTCTGGAGGATTAATGTCACATTTCATCAGCCAAGGAGTAAATGCTATTGAAGACAATGGAGTGTTCTTGAACCATATCATCCAGCCATACCCAAATGAAGTTCCACCCCTTCCCATGGGAGTTTGCGATACTTTGGGAGAACCAAGCGGCGGATATAATTTTCAGTATACCGCACCTCAGAGTTCTTTTATTGCTATGGAAGACATTACCCCAACTGGATGGGGTGATCAATTTGAAAATAACAAAAGTTTCACAAGTTCCATCACTGAGCAATATCAAAATCCACCTAAAGAAGTTTGGGATACTTTAGGAGAGCCAAGTGGCAAATATGACTTTATGGTGAAATATTCCGCTCCTCCGAGCTCACAAGTCGCCATTGAAGACATTGTCCCAACTGGATGGGATGAACATTACGACGACAATTTCACTCTTGAAGAAGCCAGGGAAACACCAAATAACGAGGGTTATTTTCTGTCACAGTACACTACTCAGCAGAATGCACAAGTCTCCCTCAAAGACATCATCCCGACTGGATGGGACGGCCTTATCGAGTATCTCGCTCAGCCAACAGAGGTACCTCAACCTGGATCCTCATATCCAACAGATCATCCTACTTATCCTGAACGATCACCGACTCATTTCCCCACCAATGAAATCAATGCTGTGGAAGATGAAGAAGACAACTGCAACTGGAACAGCTGGATACTCCCTGCTCACAACAATGGATTGAACAACTGGGAAGCTGAGGATGTGATCTCCTTTGATCAGGAGTAAATGCAATTCCGTGTTTTCGTTGTTTATATTGTGCAAAGATAAAAATGGTTCCTGTACTATCGAACCATGAACTTGAAAGCCGTGTGCCTTGCCTGAAGCACACTGGTCCTTTTATAAGGGTTTGTCATATCATGATCATGTTCATTCATTAAAATCATGGGACGTTTGCATATTCAAATTTTGTGATCCTTTTTCTTTCTTTGCTTTCATTCATTTTCAAATAGCTATGTTTTCTTACACACACCCACATAATAAATGTAGATTCACATTCACTCTGAATCCTGTCGATAACGATTCTGCTATTGCCCGTCATGACTTTGAAAATCCGATCTACCAAACTGAGGACGAAAGTGAGGAAGATTGTGAGGTACCAAGAGAGCTTGCAAGGCTGCTAGAACAAGAAGAAAAGACTATACAGCCGCATGAAGAACCAATTGAGGTCATCAACTTGGGCAGCGACGAAGAAAAGAAAGAAGTCAAGATAGGGGCTGATCTAGAAAACAGTGTCAAGCAAAGACTGATTCAAATGTTGCAGGACTACGTCGAGATATTCGCCTGGTCCTATAAAGATATGCCTGGCCTTGACACGGATATTGTGGTTCATCGCCTGCCAATCAAAGAAGGTAGCACTCCAGTCAAGCATAAATTGCGGAGGAGTAGGCCCAATATGTCAAAAAAGATCAAAGACGAGGTTGAAAAGCAATTCAATGCCGGCTTTCTGAAAGTTGTGAGTTATCCTCCTTGGATAGCTAACATAGTACCTGTGCCCAAAAAATACGGGAAAGTCAGAATGTGTGTAGACTACAGAGATCTGAACCGGGCAAGCCCCAAAGATGATTTCCCTTTACCTCACATCGATGTACTGGTTGACAATACCGCACAATGCAAGGTATTCTCCTTCATGGATGGATTCTCAGGGTACAATCAGATAAAGATGGCACCCGAAGATATGGAAAAAACAACCTTCACAACACCCTGGGGAACCTTTTGTTACAAAGTAATGCCCTTTGGTTTAAAGAATGCAGGAGCTACATATCAGCGTGCAATGGTAGCTTTGTTCCATGATATGATTCATCAGGAGATAGAGGTGTATGTCGATGATATGATTGCAAAGTCCAACACCGAAGAAGAACATCTGGGTCATCTACACAAGCTGTTTGACAGACTCAAGAAATACAGGTTGCGACTGAATCCGAACAAGTGTACCTTTGGAGTAAGATCCGGTAAACTCTTAGGTTTCATCGTCAGCAACAAAGGTATTGAGGTTGATCCTGCCAAGGTCAAAGCCATTCAAGAAATGCCTATACCCCGTACTGAGAAACAAGTCAGAGGATTCTTGGGACGTCTGAATTACATAGCCAGATTTATTGCCCATATGACTACTACTTGTGTGCCGATCTTCAAACTATTGAAGAAAGATCAAGTGGAAAGATGGAATGACAAATGCCAATTAGCTTTTGACAAGATCAAAGAATACATCCAAAAACCGCCAATCTTGTTACCACCAGTGGAAGGAAGACCTCTGATAATGTACCTAACTGTGTTAGAAGATTCAATGGGGTGTGTACTGGGGCAACATGACGAGTCCGGTCGAAAGGAGCATGCAATCTACTATCTTAGCAAAAAGTTTACCGATTGTGAAACAAGATACTCACTACTCGAAAAAACTTGTTGTGCCTTAGCATGGGCGGCTCGCCGACTAAGACAATATGTGCTAAATCACACCACTTTCCTAATCTCCAAAATGGATCCTATCAAATATGTGTTCGAAAAACCTGCTCTCTCTGGAAGAATAGCACGATGGCAAATGATCTTAGCAGAATATGACATCCAGTACACTTCGCAAAAAGCAATCAAAGGAAGTGTGGTAGCTGATCATCTGGCTCATCAAGCAGTGGATGATTATCAAGCATTAAACTTTGACTTCCCAGATGAAGACATTATGCTAGTCACTGACTACAAACAACCAGGACCAGAAGAAGGACCCGAGTCAGGATCCCGATGGACTATGGTTTTTGATGGAGCTTCTAATGCACTTGGCAATGGCATCGGAGCTGTGATCATTTCCCCTGCAGGAAGTTATACACCATTCACTGCCAGATTATGTTTCAACTGCACTAACAATATAGCCGAGTACGAAGCAGGTATTCTGGGTCTCAAAGCTGCAATTGATCTAAGAATCAAGTTCCTGGAGGTCTACGGAGACTCAACGCTTGTGATTTATCAAGTCAAAGAGGAATGGGACACGAAGCACCCGAACCTAATTCCATACAAAGAATATGTGCTGAGTTTGACTCCTTACTTTGAAGAAATCACTTTTGAACACATCCCGCGCGAAGAAAATCAACTAGCTGATGCCTTAGCTACCATGTCATCCATGTTCAAAGTCCGGTGGGACAACGAGGCGCCAATGATCACCATTTACAGGCAGGATGAACCAGCCTATTGCAATGAGATCGATGCCAAAGGAACGAAAGACAAACCATGGTTCCATGAAATAAAAAGGTATCTCGAAGCTCAGGAGTACCCTGAAGGGGCATCCATTAACGACAGAAAGTTTCTAAGAAGATTTGATGCCAAATTCTTCCTAAGTAATGGAACCTTATACAAACGCAACCATGACTCGACTTTACTTCGTTGTGTAAACAAGAAGGGAGCAGAACAGATTATGGAAGACATACACGATGATGCCTTTGGTACTCATTCAAGTGGACATACAATGGCTAAAAAGATCCTAAGAGCAGGTTATTACTGGTCTACCATGGAGACAGACTGCCATCATCATTCCAGAACCTGTCACAAATGACAGATATATGCCGACAAAGTACATGTACCTCTAGTCCCGCTAAATGTCCTGACAGCTCCTTGGCCTTTTGCAATGTGGGGTATTGATATGATTGGAGAAATCAAGCCTACTGCCTCCAACGGACATCGCTTTATCCTGGTCGCTATTGATTACTTCACAAAGTGGGTAGAAGCAGCTTCATTTGCTTCTGTCACCAAGAATGTTGTGGCCCGGTTTATCAAGCACAATCTCATTTGTCGGTATGGCATCCCTGAAAGGATCATCACAGATAATGGCACAAATTTAAACAACAGAATGATTACTGAACTCTGCACACAGTTCCAGATCAAACATCATAATTCCTCTCCATATCGACCAAAGATGAATGGCGCGGTGGAAGCTGCCAATAAGAACATCAAGAAAATCATACAAAAGATGTCAGTAACCTACAAAGACTGGCATGAGATGTTACCTTTTGCTCTTCATGGTTATCGCACATCTGCGCGTACTTCAACAGGGGCAACTCCATTCTCCTTAGTCTGCGGTATGGATGCAGTTCTTCCAATTGAAATTCAGATTCCTTCCCTAAGGATTATGAAAGAAGCGGATCTAGACGAAGACGATTGGATTCAGACTCGATTGGACCAGATAAACTTGATTGATGAGAAGAGACTCGCAGCTATTTGTCATGGTCAGTTGTACCAAAAGCGTATGATCAAAGCCTTCAACAAGAAAGTCAAAAGTCAGACATACCAAACTGGTGGCTTGGTTGTCAAACACATTATCCTACCACAAGGTGACCCCAGGGGCAAGTGGACTCCCACTTATGAGGGACCATTCGTAATCAAGAAAATATTCTCCGGCGGAGCCATGTTGCTTACCACCATGGATGGCGAGGATTTCCCACACCCTGTGAATGTGGACATAGTCAAAAAGTACTTCGCTTAAAGAAAAGCTCGCTAAGTTGAAAACCTGAAAGGGCAACTTAGGAAAAAATGAGCGTCTCGGTGGATTGAAAACCCGAAAGGGCGATCCAGGAAAAAATTAGAGGCTAAATAAAATTATCCCGGTAGGCTGGAAACCTGAAAGGGCAGCCTAGGCAAAAGTTAGGGAATAAAGCGTACAACTATGTTCCGTTTATTTACCTACTCACCTTCAAGATTCAACACGTCAAAGACACCGATCAGTCCAATTACTTTCTTCCAACAAGTGAGGGATGAGATGCTCGAAGACAGATTGGCAATAGTAGAATTGAAACTCGACTAGATTGTTTTCACATAGCTATTTCTCTTTATAAATACTTTTCAAAACTTTATGACAATTTCCTACTACTAGGATTTTTGTCTCCTTGTACTAATCAGCCTATCATGGCTCTTTTTCAAAAATCAATACATCTTATGCTCAAAATCAACATTTTCACTTTTTCTGTTTTGAATACGTAAACGTCCCAGTGATGATTTTGAATGAACATGTGCATTTGAATATGATTGATGTTTACCAGGAAAAACAGGAATAGCATTCAGGTAATGTCCCAATCATTTGGACATCATCCTAAAACCAGCATCAGAAGAAAAATTCCTCAATAGAAATGCATTTCTCAGCAAATTCCTCAATGAGATTTTTCTCTCCAAAGTGATTCGAGGAATCTTATTCCCCAGCAAGGCTGTCCAGATTACTATCCCCAGAAGGTGTGATCTCCACACCAGGACTTGGTCAAATAGTGCATCGGAGGATTATGTATCTTCCTCATTCCCACTTTAAAGGGCATCAAAATCAGAACTTTCAAATTACTTTTCGTCGTCGAGCGGTAATCAAAAATTCTTCAACAGAGCACCATGGTTCTCAAAAAAGGTTCCCAGCCGAGGGTACTCAAACAAGACGACAAAAATCATCAACAATCACAATGCCTTCATTTCCAGATGGCTAGCAGGGATTTATTTTCCCAATCAGAAGCTTGATACGCTCAATACATCACACATCATACATCATACATCATACATCATACATCATACATATTCATACACAACATAACATGCATATTTCTCCTTTAGTTCGAGAATCTCATACATTACATACATCATAAACATTGCATATCACTAACTTGATTTTTTCAGGCAGACGAATGTCTTCAACAAAGATGTTCTCAATCACATGCAATGTTCCCCTTGAACTCTATTCAGATAAGCAGTCCTCTCAGATATAATCAAGCCGAAGATTCATTCTGAAGAGATCGCTCTTTACAAATCACCTATCAACTCAAAACATACCAACACAGATCTAAGCTGATGCCTCAGACGGTTCCAGAACGATCTACCATCGAAGATCTAAAGCTGATACCTCAGACGGTTCCAGAACGATCTACCATCAAAGATCTAAAGCTGATACCTTAGACGGTTCCAGAACGATCTACCATCGAAGATCTAAAGCTGATACCTCAGACGGTTCCACAATGATCAATTTTCAAAATCTAAAGCGGAAAAACTTTGGACAGTTCCGTAACGATCATCCTCCAAGACTTAAAGCGGTAACCTTGGACGGTTCCGAAACATTCAACGCAGAGGTTTTCAAATCCTTCATCAAGATATAATCAATGGATTCATTCTGGTGAAACCATCAAATACATCTCCCAGATGGCATCTGAAAGCCCATCTCAGGTAATGTTTCAATCTGCCAATAACATATCTCAGACAACATTCAAAGACAAATTCCAACATCACTTCCGGGCAAGGTAAGTGCAAATTTTCAGGGCATATATAATATTCAATCATCTTCTACCTTCAGATTTCAAACAATTTCTTCAGGTTTAAGAAGATTGAATAGGGGCAACTGTTATACCCCAAAATTTGCCCGCATCTTTTTTCAAGAAAACTTCAATCTAAAAATTAAGATTTTCATATAATCTTGGATTTTCATATCCTTATTTATGAATACTTGGTTTTTAGAATTTCTCTTATACGGTATTTTGGCTCGCTGTTGAATTTATTCTTACGCAAACGCCAATTACTATTTATTACTTCACACACGCTATTTATTTGATATTTATTTACAGATAAATAGTACTGACGCAATTGGTACAGAGTTAAATCTTTTGCAGGCGCATAGTTCGGGGATTCAGACTGTACTGGTAACAAGTAAATTATTATTAATTAATTTTTTTTTGTTTCCCACTAATTTTTGTACTATATTCCATTATTTTCAAAATCTTTTCCTTTCTTTTCAAATCTCTTCTTTGAAAATCAAATCCTAACTTTATTCTATACATCTCTCTTTTTTCCAACACTATCATACACTTTCTTTCAAATCTTACTTCCACTCAAATTTTCCTTTTGTACGGAATCACTTCATTCCCCAACGTCTCTATCCTTCTTTTCATTCTATAAGTACCTCTCATTTTTTCCATAAAATCTCACATCAAATTCTAACTCATCTCTCAAATTTCTACTTCATATTCATTCTCTCTTCTTCCCCGGCAAAATGGCGAAGCGGATGGAAACGTGTTTTCTTATGGTCATCACCATTGCTACGGTGATCATGTCCTTCTTCTGTCTGCATAGTCCTGAAAAATATGGACCTGCGATGGTTACACTCCCGATCATCTATTTTCTGTTGGTCATAGCATGGATTATTAATCGTCATATGTAAAGTTTGTCGTATCTTCTGTTTTTAGAATGTACCGTTCTTTATATTTACCGTGCTGTTTACTGCGTTTTGTTTAGGTAATATTTGTACTGTCAGTATTAAGTATTACACTATATCGTCATTTAACTAGTAAGATAATGTCATATGTGTCTATTGCTAGTTAAAATATTTATTTTTTCTGTGCATTAAATCCTTTCAGTCTTATTATTGACGGTAATTTTGTTCGCATACAGTACATATTATTTATTTATTACGTCTGTGTTTTACTAACCACTCATGTAAATAAATTTTCACCATTAACACAAAAACAAAAAAAAAACAAAACAAAAACAAAACAAAAACAAAAAAAAAATATTAACTTTGACTGTTGAATTTCCACTCTAAACAGTCAGTTGACAGTCATACCACTGACAGTGCAATTCTCCATGTTTTGTACCATCAATCAAATCAAACTTTTGCATCTCAAAATTCCAATATTTTTGTTCTAGAAGTCTTCTGAATATCACATGATTAGTGGAGACTCAACACTGCACAAAAATCAGGTACGCTTAACTGTCTCCTACACAAATAGTCCCTAACTAGGGTTTCTTGTTTTTTTTTCAGGAGAACAAGTTTTTGAGACCTCAAATGGATTTCATGGACCTCCATATATCTCAAAGTACCATCATACAAATTTTCAAACTTCAATTCGCTCAGACGCACCGTCAGCAGCTCAAACAGTCAACAGACGACCCGTTTGACCAAAAAAGTCAACAGACAGTCAAAAATGAAATTTTTTGTCAAAGTCCATATTTTGTCAAAGGATTCATCATTTGATCATTGGATGATCATAATTCATCAAGGAAAGATCAAAAATCAACAAAACCCTAAGTTTCAAAATTAGGGTTTTCTCCTAAAAAGTCAACTGAACTTTGACTGGTCATAACTCTCTCATCCTTCATCCAAAAAATTTAAACCAAAGCTCATTTTGAAGGAAATTCAATTATCTTTCAAATGCAATTGGTCCCATGGTCATTAGATTCACCATTTGAAAAATATGAATCAAGACATTACAGGTCATTTTAAAAGTCAACAAAAACTCACTTTTTTCAAAAGGACACACAAGGAGCATGGAAAATCATTTTGACATGAGACCAAAGACATTGGTTAGAGGACTCTTTGAGGTTTCCAAAAAGTGCAAGAACTCCTTCATATGACAAAAATTGAGGGATTTACACCTGTCATACCCCAATTTTTGACCTAAGATACCACCTCATATCATAGCATATGCATCATTTGCATCTCTCACAAATTGCATAGCTTGTGTTTGCTACTTGTGACTCAGCAGGATTTAATCAAGAAATCACTCATCAGTACAAGTAACAATCAATTAGGGTTTTGTTCTCCCTTCATCTCAAATGAACCATCTTCATCAACAATCAACATTTGGTCCTCAGAGATTCATTTCAACAAGCTCAAAGGCACTGAATCAACCAAATTAGGGTTTTGACTGAAGATAGCATACTCCTGACTTTTGCTCAGGATTTGATTTAGTGACTTGGGACATGATTTCAAGACCCCAAGGGCATCATTTTGACCTAATCCATTGGCTCAAGACATCTCCTACACAAGGATTGATCAACAGTGAAATTTCGAATCATCAGATTAGGGTTTTGAACTATCAGGGACCAAAATCAGGGACCACATTTGGGAAACCCTAAAAATCCCCAGGAAGTCAATCAAAGGTTTCAATCATCTTAAAATAATTCCTATGACAACATCCAATGGAAATTACATCTCAATTCAAGATCCACAGTCATTAATTTCATCAGGTCGACAATTAGGGTTTTTGACCTAATTCATCTGAACAACTGACTTTTTAATCAGGACATGGTGCCACAACTCAAACCATGGCTCAATATCCTCTAATGCCTCAATATGATCCATTCATACCACTCATTTGGTAAGGATAGCCTGGTTCATTTGAAATCTCCAAAAACGCGATTCGTCTGAAAAAGACAACTGTACAAGATCACCATTGACTTTTGGGGAATTTTGGTCAACCTTGACTTTTGAAGTTTTGAATCATCAATATATGATATATGAAGTCATTTGATCAAGAAAAATCAAGAAAACCAATCAAGAATCAAAAAGTCAAAAGTTTGACTTTCCATACTTAGAAAAATTCTAAGTGTTTTTCAATGGTTTTTTCCAAACTTTGGAAGGGAATAACTCAAAATTTCACCTACAAATTGAAAAAAACTTCCAACATGAAAGTTGTAGATTTTGATCCACCATTTTTTCACTAAGTTTCAATACTACATGACATATAATGCAAATAATGATGCATCAAGGAAATAATTGATAGATATTTCTGATTTGAAGATCAGAATGGAAGAGGATAAGAAGCTTGAGATTTAACCATGGTTTAGTCACTTTTAACCATTTGCATTTAATGTGAAAGATTCCATTTTATCTCTTAAGCCAAATCATCATTCTTGGATCAACTTGCAAGAGCTTTGAGTTCAGAATCCTTGGCCTATAAATAGAGGTTCAAATCATCTTCAAACTCACACCAAAACCTCATAAACATAGGTTTTCTCTTCCTTTCATAGAATGCAAGTTTCATGGTTTTCAAAAGAGGTAAAATTCTCAACCTCTAAATCTTTGAAGTTCTAAGTAAAGTGATGCTTCTAACACTTCCCAAATACCATATTCAAGTTGTTTGAACCTTTGAAACCTTCCAAAAACATCAAAAACTCAGAATCACTACCTCACTTCCCAAATATGCATAACACTAGCCTTATCATGCCAAAATCAAATCCAGGCCAATTCTGTCCAAGCTAATCATCCAAACACATTCCATATACCATATGTGAACTATCCAAACACTCATACATGACCTGAAACATCTCCATCATCAAATTCGATTCACTCTTAAAGCTTCTGCAGATCGGGTACCATGGTCATGCTCAGATGAATTCAGGTGGTTCCAAGCATCCAAACATGTTCCATAATCATCATTGAAGCTATCCAGATCATTACAAAGCATCTGCAACACCTCTAACTCGAAATTCAATTCTCAGTTTGGCCGTTTTTAAAGGTAAGCTTCATGAACTTCAAACTCTTATAAGCATCCCCAATATCCAAATCAAATACCCTAGGAGATTAGACATTTATCATCTCTATGATAGGAGTATCTCTTCTATATCATCACAAACAATCAATCAATCAATCAATCAACTTAACTTTTTTGCCACAAGGCTGGCTAATCAATCAAACCTTTTTGCCACCATACTGGCTGATTAATCAAAGTTTTTGTCACAAGGCTGACTTCATTGAAACTTTTGCCACAAGGCTGGCTGATTAATCAAAACTTTTTGTCACAAGGCTGACTTCATTGAAACTTTTTGCCACAAGGCTGGCTAAAAAGCATCTTTATCATTCAAAGCGCCATAAGTGGCACAGCCCAGGGCTTATAATGAAAAGATTTTCAAACAAAAACAAACAGATGTATGTGATGATATAGATTAGATACATCGAACATTTAGATGACATTTTTCTCTTATCCTTTGCTTCCACTAGCATAAGTGGGAACTACGATTGCTCTGACTTTCTCAATATCCCTTTGAGAATACGTAGGCACAAGGTCGTATCCTTGGCGAGCAAAACTTCCCCCTCAAACCACTCAAACCTTAGCACCCGTAGACCCGAGCTACAGATGCTCTGATTCCCTCTAAGGGATATGTATGCAGAGGATCGCGATGATCTTTGCGAGCATAATCAAACAAACACCCTAGGTCCCACCTATTTCACAACAGAACCTCCACCATAACATAGAATGAAACAAACACAACAAAAAAATCCTATAGAGTACTATAGATACGTTGGGTGCTAATACCTTCCCTTCGTATAACCAACCCTCTTACCCAAGATCTCTCCCCCATTTTTAAGGTTATTGCAGATCTTTTCCTTTTCCTACTTTGGAAACAATAAAAAGTTTGGTCGAAACAAAAGAAAAATCATTTTTTTGAGCACTCGAGCCCAAAAAAGGCATCAGGTGTCTCATCCCGAAAAAAAGATACGATTTTTCCCCGCGACAACACCTTGTTGAAGTTGACCATTTTTTGGGAAAATGCATGAAATCAACATTGATCAAAAATGTATTTTTTCCAAATGGGGCCTAATTTCCATAATCCAAACATGTCTACCATGATGTAAAGGGCCTCCCACGACCAAGACAAAGCCCACATCATTTTTTTTCCATTTTTGGTTTAATTTTATCATATTTAAGATTAAATTGAAAAAGGAAAATGGAAGGATAATGCATAGCTTTGTTTCTAAGCATGACTCATCAAAGATCATTCAATATGCTGCAGCCAAGGAAGTACAGCAGGAGAAGTGTGGAAAATTCAAGCTATGGTGGCTTGAATTCAAAGCTACATATATATTAAAAAATTCAAAATTCAACAAAGACATAAATTCTTCTTAGCTTAGTTTCTAAGCACTTCTTTGCTTATATAAGAGCTAGCATACTTCAGTAATCAAGGGGAGACAAGTTCAGAACCTAAGCATTACTTGTAACATACTTGTACCAACTTAAATTTTTCAAAGAAATCAAAAATTCGAATTTTAATTTCTAGCTTGTTTCAGTTCAAACTAAACACTCAAACACAACCCTCAAGCATCATTGAATATATCCCAATCAGTTTCAAGCCTTGGAACACTCAGAATCGACCACTAGACCTCACGGTTTGCTCGAACTAAAACTTACAAAAATCTCATCACACATGCATATTTAACAAGATGTAGACTCATATTTAAGTTTAGTTTGAGGTTTTGATCGTTTCTGGATAGTTAATTACAGTTTGGTTGCATATACACGAAGTTACCATTCTAGGGTTTGTGAACTCAATTTTAGGGCTTTTCATTAGAAGCAAAATTAAGTAAAATTAATGGCATATTCGAACTCAGTGAATCAAGCCAAGTCGAATGGACATGTCGCGCCAAATTTCTTTTCATGTTTACCCCTATTCGCTATTTTGCAGGTTTGGAACTCATCTATTATAGCGCTTTTCTCATAAAAGCGCTGTTAAATGTGATGGCGAGAGGTTGAAGACGATGAGGTGTCCTCACCTCATTGGACAAGACGCGCGCGTGTTTTTTTTAAATTACCCTCGGATTCAGTGTCTGCAGGTGTGTCACGTGTGGTGGTCCCTCACAATCTAAGCCATCAGATCCATCCACTCATCAATCCAACGCATCAGAATGAGCCCCCATATCATGGACTTTATTTAATAACCACACCTGATCATTTATTTCATATTTTCTATTTTTATTTTAATTTCTTTGCATAATTAATTTAAATAGTTCTAAAAATCCAAAAAATACACAAAAAAAAATATTTTTAAGTTTATAAAATAATATTTTATTTTCTGATATAAAAATATTTTATTTTTCTTCAAAATTTAAATATTTTGTATAATTAATTAGTATATATTTGCATATTTTCTTTTTATATATTTTAACCAATCAAAAATATCATAAAAAATTTGTTCTTTATATTAAATATAGTTTATATATTATAGGCTAATTTTGTACATATTTAGAATAATTTTTCATTTAAGTTTTAATTATTTGTATAATTATATGATTATTTAACTTAATAATTTCAAAATCAACTTCAAAAATTCCAAAAAAATTAGATTTATCTTAAAATTAATTGACAAGCATTTTGAACATATTTTAAACTTAATTTTTAGGTTTAAATTTTATTTCCATCTTTTTCCTCATTTTAATTAAATTAATCATGCATTAATTATAATTAAAATCAATCATCAAAAATCCAAAAATATTTCTTTTATTTTCTTGCAATTTAAATTCATAGATCAAGTGTATAGGTTGTCAAATTCATGTAAATAGCTTAGTTTACATTTCCTGCACAATCGATGTAATAGCGTAGATTTACTTTCCGCATTTTACATTTCCGCATTTTAAATTTCAGCATATATAAAACTGCGTGTATGTCAAAGATAAAATTGAATCGTTAGATCACTAACTTCAAAGATAAAATATCTGAATCAAAACACAATCACACTTGCACCTCTTAAGGTAATCCCTCTTTTACTCTCTTCAAAAATCAAGATCAAATTCAAATGCAAAATCAAACTTTTGTTTACATCCGGTAAAAGGATAGTTTTTTAAAGGAAATAGGATAAGACCTTATAACTTAGGGTAGACCTCCTAATTTGCTTGCTCAGATCAAAACAAACAAATCTCTCATATATCATTGTTTTTCAAAATAAAACTTTCAAAAAGACAATACTTTGTATATATCCAAACGAGGATCATTACGAAGTTAACGTTCTTTTTTCAAAAACATATTTTGAAAGATAAAAACACCTTGTATACATCCGCACAAGGATCATTACAAAGTCAATTTACAAAGGTATTTGAAACCACATACAAGCATTTCAAGGCAATAGAAAAGTAATTGAAAACAAGTGAGCTAAGCAAATTAAAGAGCCCATGGATAACCATGGATACAAAGGGTGCTAACACCTTCCGTTTGTATAAGCTACCCCCTTACCCAGAATTTCTTAAAGGTCTTTTTCTGTTTCTTTTATAAACCTTTCCTTAATTGGATAAAATAAAAGTCGGTGGCGACTCTCTGATTTTCAAAAACACAAAAGCAGAAAGAAAAGAGTCAGTTCGCGTATCTCTCGGCAAGAGGTATGGTAAAAAACCGAGGGCGACAGATCGTCTGGCTAAACAAGAAGACACCAATCAAGAGATCAGAACTTAGATGCAGAAGTCTGAAGAGACTTTTAAGAAGCAAGCCAAAGATACCTCTGACATCAAGAAAATGCTATCCCTCTTAGCCTCCAAGCTTTCCTAGTCTTTCTGTTTTAGGACTTGTCTTTTTTTTTCTGCATCTGTTTTTTTTTCTCTTTAATCTTTAATGAAATATTTCTTCTTTCCCTTTCATTATTTGTTTTCATCTGAATCTTTATTATTCTTTTTGATGTCTGACAAAAAGGGGGAGAAACGTATTACTGAATTGATTTTATTATATCAATTTCCAGGCTTAAGTCTCAAACATTTTTTGTTCTAACAAAAATTGCAAAGTTCTGCATCTGAAAGTTTTTACAGGAATGTAATGCTCTGATGATCTCAATTAGAGGAGAAACATATTTTGATGCTCTGAAGATCTTAAAATCTATGAATGAAATTCCAAAGATCTGAAGCAAACCAAATTTGATGCTCTGATACGCTAGTTCTCTAAAGAAAATTCAAAGCCTTGATGCTGTCTAAAGGAAGCTCTGAATCATCTTCAGATAAAGCTCAAATTTAAAGTCTCTTCTGAAACGGAAAATACTCAGGGAAGTCCTTTTATATTAAATTCATCTGGTATTAATTTTAGGGGGAGATTGTTAATCTCAGGGGGAGATTATTCTATACATTTTGATTAGTTTGCATTGCTATATCTGTTTGCTGTCACTTTCATCTTTATTCTGGATACAAATTCATATCAATTCTATATGTTTTTATCATCATAAAAAATGGGGAGATTGTTAAACATGAAATGTTATGATCATATTTTCTAGTTTTGATGATAACAATAGAAATGAATTTTGTATAAGACAATGTGGTACTCTAATAAATTATGTTTTCCATTTCAGGAAAAGTGTAAAAGAGTATGCAACATTTCATCCTTCAGATGCTCTGACCCAGATGTTCTGGATGGCCACATCAGAACATGATCTTGAAGACATCAGAACATGGTCTTGAAGTTGTCAGAACATGACAATTAGAAGCAAGCTCTGAAGCTCGGAAAGGTATCACGCTCAAAGGAACTTTCAAAGTCTAAAGCACTGAAGTTCTAACTTGCACCAAACGCTGGAAACTCTGATGAACAAAGCAAAACTTAAAGTTTGAGTCCAGAAGAAAGTACATGATGAAAAGCAAAATAGACTAGTCTGTCTGTCTGACAAAAGGAACGTTTGAAGCATGGCTACAAAAGGCAAAGTCAGAAAAAGCAGTTGAAGCAAGGCTCGAGGTAGTTGACAAAAGCGTACAACATTAAATGCAACATGTACTGTACACGCAAAGCATTAAATGCAGAACAGTTCAACGGTCATATTCTAAGCGCCTATAAAAGAAACTATTCTACCCAAGAAGAAGTTTGGACACCAACGCATAAACTCATATCATTCTTGAACACAACAATCAAACTTCATCTTCAAGCTCACATACTTTTGTATATTTAGTGAGTTTTAGAACTTAAGCTTAAGAGAAAAATCACTTAGTGATTACAGCTTTTTAGAAGCAACATTAATCTCTGTATTTGATTATATCTTTGTAAACCAAAATTCCTTGAGTGATTAAGTTGTGATTTGTAGACTCAAGAAGACTTAGAGGTTGATCTAAGTGGAGAACCATTATAATCAGTTTTTGATTAATGGATTAAATCCTCAGTGGAGGTAAGTCACCCGTGAGGGTGGACTGGAGGTAGTTTGAGTTCAAACGAACCTAGATAAAAATAATTGTGTTCATTATTTTTATTTGCCAAAAAGAAACAACCCTTATTCAATCCCCCCGTTTCTAAGTGTTTTTCACTCCTTCACAAACATCACCAAGATACGGCCATACCAACACAAATTCCACACGATGGGAATTATGCTCTCAACTGATCCAACACATCACCTGGATTCAGCCACCAAATTTATTTAAGAATGAATGCACATATATAGCATACTTACAATATCGCTGATCCGATGAATCACATCGTCTCATCATAACTCACCATTATCATCACCAATAAAGTATGCACATGTCACAACATCATTCAATAATCAGTTATATATTAATCACAACAATCACCACGACCACCATACAATCATATCATAACCACAGCAATCACATTGTTACATAATATCACATATGCCTACAATGTATAACATCACCAAAATAATTTAATCGGAGTTTCAAGATAAAATTGACTAATACCCCAAAATGTCACTTAATTAGATAAATTTTTTAATTATTGACACAATACTCGAAACGATGCTCAAAACGGACATACGGTTCAAAAGATGTGAATTTTAGTAAATATTTTTCAAAAGAACATCAGGTGTAACCGGTTACAGCATGGGCGCTACCCGGTTACGCCTTTAAGTCAACCTATTGGCTATTTTGGAAATTCTCCTGTAACTGGTTACAGCAGGGAGGATAATCGGTTACAGCAGTCAAAATTGCCTAGTTTCCCCATTTTTTCACGCGGTAACCGGTTACAGCATGGCTGCTACCCGGTTACAGTGTGCCCAGAACCACAAACTCAGTTTTGACAGCATCTCAACCCCTATACTCATCACCATTTCATTCCAATACGAGTCTCACACCAAAGCAGAACCAATTACAGCAATTCGACATAGTTCAAACATAACACAATTGCATTTAACATCCATAATCATTTCATACACATTCTATTGCATCAAAACATATAATTGAACCTAAAACCTCAAAATCCAAAACCTAGAACATATATAATTAAGAGAAATAATCTACCCAATCAATCATATCACTTATGAAAACATAAAAGATGATAATTGGAGAGTCCCTTCTTACCTTAGTAAGTGTTCTTGGTTCTTCCCCTTCTTCCTTCAAGGCTCTCTTTCACGTACTCTTCTTCTCTTCTCTGACTCTTTTGATTTCCAATTTTCCAAGTTTTCTTTCTTTTCTTGTTTTATGAAATTAGAGTCATTAGAAAGTAAATGCCTACCCAAATAGCACTGCCCTTCTACTAACTACACCACAAGCCCAACAACATTATTTTCTAAAAAATCTCCAATAACTTAATAAAGCCAAATAATTCCAATAATTAACTTAAATTCTAATTAAATTAATAAATTGAAATATGGGGTGTTATAGTATTCAATATCATATTTAGATGACAACATTTTCCAGCCAGTAATCCTTCCAGCTAACGCAGGCTTTTCAAATATGTACTTGATTGGATCCATTTTGGAAATCAACAAGGTGGTGTGAACCAACATATAATGTCTCAGTCGGCGAGCAGCCCACACCAAAGTGCAACAAGTTTTCTCAAGCAGAAAGTATCTTGCTAAGGTAGTATATTGCATACTCTTTTCGACCAGACTCGTCATGTTGGCCCATCACACATCCTATTGAATTCTCAAGCACTGTGAGGTATATAATCAGAGGTCTTCCTTCAACTGGAGGGAGAAAAATAGGAGGTTAATCAGATCTTCTTTGATACTATCAAAAGATTTATGACAATATTCATTCCACACATATCCCTGATTTTTCTATAACAACTTGAAAATTGGCTCTCAGATCACAGTTATATTGAAAATGAACCTGGAGATACAATTCAAACGCCCGAGGAAACCTCTCACTTGTTTCTCAGTTCTTGGTGGTGGCATCTCTTGAATAGCCTTGGCTTTAACGGGATCTACTTAGATTCCTTTCTGACTGACAATGAAACCCAACAACTTTCTAGAACGGACACCAAAAGTACACTTGTTTGGATTCAAACGGAGACGATACCTTCTCAAACGCTGAAACAACTTCAATAGATCCTCCATATGCCCCTCCTCTGATTGAGACTTGGCAATCATGTCATCCACATAAACCTCAATCTCTTTGTGCATCATATCATGGAAAAGGGTGGTCATGGCCCTCTAGTACATCGCGCCGGCATTCTTTAACCCACAAGGCATTACTCTATAACAAAATGTTCCCCATGGTGTAATAAATGTTGTTTTTTCCATGTCCTCAGGTACCATCTTAATCTGGTTGTATCCTGAGAAACCATCCATGAAGGATAAAACTTCAAACTTTGCTTCACTATCTACTAACATATCAATGTGAGGTAGAGGAAAATCATCTTTCGGACTTGTCATACCCCAATTTTTGACCCTAAGATCATATATCATTCATATCCCAATCATTAATCAAGAGCTTCACTTGGAAGTTTTGTTCGTGGTGTTGCACTCACCTCATCAATAAGAGGGACCATCAAGCGCCAATGATTGTTTATCTTGTATGCATATTATACTAACCAAAATACCAAAAATATTGCTTTGTTTCTTTGTATGCTTTTGTTTTGTAGGTACTAAGCCAAGACATCCATAAGCAAGGCATTTTCCACATTTTTGACTAATGAAATCGATTTCCCTCTTGGGTAAATCGATTTCCCTGCAGCAATTTTCAACAAAATCACATTCTGGACAGCATGAAATCGATTTCCCTCCTGGGTAAATCGATTTCCCTAGTGTATTTTGCATCAAATTCTCTTCTAAAACAGAGTGAAATCGATTTCAGTCATGGGGAAATCGATTTCCTTAGGGAGAAATTCAAAAAAAATAGAGAGGGAAGTTTGATTTGATTTTGGCACCTATTTTCTTTGACCATTTTTGTCATTTTACCAATTTGCCACCTCACCAAAGTTAATTCCCTTCATTAATTCCATTTTAACCTCATTTTACCATTTAAACGCCAATTAAACACAAGATTAATTACCAAATGCCAAATGACCAAATTGCCACTACTCTTGCTCTCATCCTATAAATAGAGGTCTCTACTCTCTCATTTCTCAAGCTTGGAGAGCCAAAAAATTGCTTGCAAATTCATTTCTCACCCTTTCCAAAACCCTCACCCAAAGTTCATTCTCATAGAATTAGTGAGATTCACATTGAATCTTACTAGTTTTGAACTAAACCTTCTACATTTCACTCTTTTCTTTGTTTGTTCATCTCCAATTTTGAAAGATATACACATTTTGTGCTTGTTCTTGAAGTTACTTCAACATTTGTTTCAAGAATTGGTAAATTCCTAAATTCTAAGATGTAGATCTTTGTTGCTTGTGTTCAATGCATCTTTGATGCTATATTGGTCATATTTGATGGTGAATTGATGGAAAATTCGTGCTCAAGTTGATGTGTGACCATAAGGTGTTTGTATATTTGTTCAAATCAAGTTTCATGCCTTTAAATGATGTTTTTGTTGAAATTTGCACTGGTGAAATCGATTTCCTTAAGGCTGAAACCGATTTCATGCTGTACGTAACTTGTTTTTTTTGAAAAACTGCACTATGGAAATCGATTTCCCCCTGCATGAAATCGATTTCCTGCTGGCAGAATGTGGTTTTTTTCCTTTTTCTCAACATGTTTTGGTATCTCTTCTTCCTATACTTCCTTGATTATGTGTTTGTGTAATTTTCATTGTTCTCTTTTTATTTCTCGTGATCAATGAAGGTCTTAACATCTTGAGAATTCTATGGATTCTTGATGAAGACTAGATCATGTTATCTTTTCATTATTTTTCTTCTTATTTCTTATTTTCATCTTATTTTATTTTGATCGATGAAAGTCTTAATATCTTGAGAATTCTATGGATTCTTGATAAAGACTAGATCAATTTATGTTTTCATTCTTATTTTCATCTTATTTTCTTTTGATCGATGAAAGTCTTAATATCTTGAGAATTCTATGGATTCTTGATAAAGACTAGATCAATTTATGTTCTTATCTCTTTCATTTTATTTTCTTTTGATCGATGAAAGTCTTGACATCTTGAGAATTCTATGGATTCTTGATAAAGACTATATCATTTCTTCTTCTTCTTCTTATTTCTTTTGATTGATGATTTTGATACATGGAGAATCCTCCTACATTTGTCCCGACTCGATAAAAAAGATCAAATATGGAAGAGAATTGTATGCGGTTGATTTAAGACTTATGGAGGTTTATAGTGTAGTCGCTATGATTTTATCAAGCTTCTGATAAATCTCCATTGAATTTAAATCCGAGAACATCCTTCACCCACCATCGATCTTCCTTACTAACTTTGATAACATACTTGACAAGTTTCAAGATGGTTATCTTTAACATCTAACAACTAACTTTAATTTCCACAATTTATCATATTGCTCTTTATATTTCTCGCTTTATCGCTTTATTTTATCATTTCATCACGTTTATGTTTCCGCCATTTTCTCTTTGTCCATTTGGACGCTATGTTTATGTTTCCGCTATTTTCTTTTTGTCCACTTGGAACATACTTTACTTTTATGCTAAAACACTAATAATCAACAAAAATCTAAAAAACTCTTAAGGCTCTCTTTTGGACTATTGGTTACTATCCCGAGCATTTTGGAGATTCGGACTTATGGACTTAGTGCCTCTGGACCCTTATTCTATTATTACTCTGTGATTGTTCTGTCTGTCTGGCATTGGATTGTTGTCTGTTTGTGTGTGCAGGTATTTCCTTGAAAGTCCTTGATGGTTAATTCCAAGGCATTGAGATAAGGATTTTACCCGAAAACAGCCGTTACTCAACCCGATTTTCGTCAGAATTTTAATGTGCTTAATGCAAAGTGGTGCTAAGATAATAAGTCTCTCTGGATCCCCAAGTGGTAATATTTTGGTTTGGTATTGATAAGTCCAAAGGATGGGAACTCTACCTTGACTCATAATGTCAAGTGTTGGCTTATTCTTCGGTTAGACCGTTTCTTTCCTTAGCTTTTATTTTACGCAATAGGATAGCCTCTTCATCTCCTTCCATTCTTAAATTTTCAAAATCTTCTCCCTTTTTCAAAAACCTTCTTATGTTTGCAATCTTTTCAAAACCTTTTCTCTTAAAATATCTTTTGCCCTTAGTGGCCTTTTTCTTCAAAAAGTTTAGACACTATTAATTGTTGAAACGAGTGGTTATACCCCACGATTTTGAAATTGATTGATATAATGAGATCTTTTCCCTTGGAGTACCACAGATATGAGGGGTGTTTAAAACATTCCCCTTGTATAATCAACACCCGAACCTGAGTTCTCTTTTTGTTTTAAAAACAAACTTTGGGTTTTTAGTTCTTTTCCCCTTTCCTTTGGAAACAATAAAGTGCGGTGGCGATTTCAAACGAAATATTGAGTCGAGTCAATCCTACGGCTTCGATCTCATAATTTCCCCGCTACAGAAAAATGGCGACTCTGCTGGGGATCTAGTTTTTTTAAGTGTGTTAAGCCTATTTTTGTTTATCTGTGTGTTTTTATTTGTATATATTGTTGTGTGCTTTGTTTGTTTATTTTCTTTTTTTTTCTTTTTGGTGCTCGATGGTTCCTCTGTGATGAGGTAAAGTCCTAACCCGGACTTTGGTGAGTAACTTGAGATAGGAGGTGGTAAGACCAATAGTCGCATGTCAGGAGCAATCCTTACCATGAGCGTCATATGGTGGAACACCAATCAGTGGAGGCCTCATGGAAGGTAATAGAGGTTGTTACGAACCATCGTGATAACGCTATTACTTTCAATAGTGAGTGTCCGTAGAAGCTGAATGGCCTAGAACCCTTTTAACCAATCTAAGCCTTTTTAGGATGTAGTGCAGAAACAAGATCAAGTACCAATTTGAGCTTGTTGTCATGGGATACTACGCTCAGACGAGGTCTTTTTAGGCATATTATTGGTGCCCATGAGCAATTGTGCATGCCGGTAATATCCGATAGAAGATTGAAAACTCTGGGAACCTTTGTAGAACCCGATTGGCAGGTACCAAATTCCCTAGAACACACCTTATGGGATGGGTAGACCCATGGCTCCATGCTCGTGACGTCGAACCTTTGAACCTGGACTGTGTGACTTTGTGTGATTTGATGTGATCTTGTGTGCTCTTGATTGTGGTTGATGCATAAACCATGCATTCATGCATTCATAAAAAATGTCCTTCACAAATGGTTTTCAAGGAACTTAGAGACTTTGTTTGTAAACATCACAGGTACCATGGATCAAAAGAGAAGCATCAAGAAGTACACTTTCAGGAATTCAAGTGCAAAGGAATTGAAAGAGCTAGCAACTTTGGTTTCTAATCTTGACAACTTCAAAAACCGTTATGGAAAATTGATTTCTATCTTGAAGACCAAAGTGGAAAAGGGGATTCTTGAGACTCTTGTGCAGTTTTATGACCCGGTTTATCATTGTTTCACCTTTCCGGATTATCAGCTTATGCCCACGTTGGAGGAGTATTCTTATTGGATTGGTTTGCCAGTTACGAATGATATACCGTTTAGTGGTCTGGAGAAAGAGCCTCAGGTTGATGAGATAGCAGAGCTTCTTCAGTTGAAAATATCAGATGTGAAAGCAAACATGACCAAAAAAGGAGGAATTTGGGGGTTGACTTCTAAGTTCTTGATTGGAAAGGCTTCTATGTTGGCTAGTAAAGGAAGTATGATTGCTTTTGAGACATTTTTGGCCTTGCTCATCTATGGTTTGATACTCTTTCCCAACATTGACAATTTTGTCGATGTTAATGCTTTTCGGATTTTCATGATTGGGAATCTCGTGCCTACTTTGCTTGGGGATACTTATCATTCCATTCACTATAGGACTGATAAGAAAGGTGGACTTATCAACTGTTGCACTCCTTTGCTCTATAAGTGGTTTATTTCGCACTTACCTCAGGCTAAAAATTTCTTGAGCAATCCTGATGGTCTCTCATGGTCTCAGAAGATCATGCCTCGTACTAATGGGAATATTCATTGGTACAATCCTGCTTATGACATTGGCGAGATTATTGATAGTTGTGGAGAATTCCCTAATGTACCTCTTCTTGGTATACAAAGAGGAATTACCTACAACCCCATTCTTGCAAGGCGTCAATTTTGTTACCCCATGAAGGAGCGACCCGCTAGTATTCTTGTGTCAGGAATCTTCTATCTTAATCAGGATGGAAATTTGGATATGAGAAATCGGTTTGTGCGTGCTTGGCACCATATCGATAGGAAGAGACATTTGGGAAAGAAACAATGTGTTGCTCTCAAAGACTATACTGATTGGGTTCAAGCTAGAGCTCACACCTTTCAGATGCCTTATTTACTCGAAGAGCCTTCTCTACTCATTACTCCGCCATTATCTTTCACTACTCCTGTTGAAAGTAGTGAGGAGCATCTAGAGCTCGTGGCTAAGATGAGAATGGAAATAGATGCTTGGGAGAAGAAGTTTCATGCTTCGGAAATGGAGAATAAAGAGTTGAAGATACATTTGAAAGAAAAGGATGAAATGCTTGATATCCAAGATGGTTGGTTGATTGAAAAGGATGATCAGATCCGTCATCAAGAAGAGCTACTTTAACAACATGGTGAAAAGCGAAAGAGACAACAAGAGGATTTATTTTCCTCTGGTAGTCATCAAGATTCAGTTGCATGGAAAGAAGTTGCTGATAAGCTGATGGTCGAGAATGCTCATTTGAAGGCCTTTTATGAAGATGAGTTGGAGAAGCTCCATAGGAAGCTGCAGAGAGGAGTTGGATCTTCGTCAGAAGTGTTCCCTTTTAGTTTTTAGCTTTTCCATTGTTTTGTAATTTTAGATCTTTGAATCCTTTTGTAAGCTTTTCCATTACTAATGAAAGATTTTGTTATGTTGTTTTTGCTAATGTTTACAATTAATATCTTAAAGTTCCTTGAAAACCAATAAAAATCATTTGCATTGCATTTCATGCATCATTCTGCATTTTGGTCTTGCTTCCGAGAGTATTCCCGAGGTCTTATTCAGTGTTCTTCATACAGAATCAAGCTGTCTCACCAGTATAACACTCAAGCTAACTGCAAGAAGAAGATGGAAGGTCTTGAACAAGAGAATCGTGAGCTACGTGAAGAGGTTGTTACTTTGAGATCTGGTGTGGATCGTCTCACTGCTCTAGTTGAGACATTGATGGCTGCTCAGAATCAGAATCAGAATCAGGTTCCTCCTCCCAATGCCCAAGCACAGGGTCAGGCTACTGTGATTTCTGAAATTGCTGCTACAACCATTCCTGCTGTTCCTGTTGGTGCTACTCAGCAACGTATGCCTAATGGATATCCCTGGGGTATGCCTGAAGGTTATCTGTCTGTTCCTGAGATGACTCGTCCGTTGACTCCTGTTATGGTCAACACATCTCCTATTTTTCATACTTGTCCTTTTGTCCCATAGCCCATTTATGATGTTGCTCCAAGTGAAATTCATGACAGAATGGATGGTTTCCAAGATCAGTTTGAAGAACTGCATAAAGAGATGAAAGCCTTGCGTGGGAAAGAACTGTTTGGAAAGAATGTGCATGATCTTTGCCTTGTTCCCAATGTGAAAGTACCTGCTAAGTTCAAGCTGCCTGAATTTGAGAAGTATAAAGGAAATTCCTGTCCTCAGGCACATCTGGTGATGTATGTAAGGAAGATGTCCACTCACACTGATGATCAACGTCTGTTGATCCACTATTTCCAAGACAGTTTGGTTGGAGCTGCTTCTTAGTGGTATATGGGCCTTGATAGCACCCATATTCGCACTTTTAACGACTTAGCTGAGGCGTTTGTGAAGCAATACAAGTATAATGTGGACATGGCTCTTGATAGAGATCAATTGCGAGCTATGATGCAGAAAGAGAAGGAATCCTTCAAGGAATATGCTCAGAGATGGCGTGAGGTTGCCGCCCAAGTGATTCCTTCGATGGAAGAAAAAGAGATGACTAAGATTTTTTTGAAGACTCTTGGTCCGTTTTACTATGAGAAGATGATTGCAAGTGCTCCTGTAGACTTCACCAAAATGGGGGGTATGGGTGTTAGGTTTGAAGAAGCTGTGCGAGAAGGTCGTCTGGTTCGGAATGACAATTCGTCTGGTGGTGCGAAGAAGTATGGTTCTTCATTCCAGAAGAAAAAGGAATCAGATGCTAATGTTGTTTCTCACGGGAGGAATAGTCGATTCAGAAATCAGTCTCAACAAGTAGCGTCAGTAACTCCTATTGTGAATTAAGTGCCTGTAGCTCCTATTAATCAACAACCAGCAAGGCGGAATCCGTATCCTCGAGTTAATGTCGATCCTATCCCCATGACATATACTGAACTGTATCCTGCACTAATTCATAAGAAGTTGGTTCAACCAAGGTCACCACCTCTTGTTCCAGAGAAACTCCCTTGGTGGTACAAAGCTGATGCCCCTTGTGCTTTTCATCAGAATGCTCCTGGGCATGATTTGGAAAATTGTTGGCCTCTGAAGAATGAAGTTTAGAGATTGGTTCATTCTGGTATGCTTTCCTTCCGTGATATTGGCCCAAATGTGCAGAAAAATCCATTGCCAACTCATGAAGCGTCTGCTGTGAATATGGTGTATGGGTGTCCTGGGAAGTATAAGATTTATCGTGTGGAACACATCAGAGGATCATTGGTAGAGATGCATGCCACTATGTGTGAGTATAGTCATTATGAGCATAATCATGCTGCTTGTAGGATTTTTTCGGTCAATCCTCGAGGATGTTATATTGTGAAAAGAGATTTACAAGAGATGATAGATCAAAGGCTCATTGAGATTCTGAGGGATAGAGATGAAGATGATGTCAATATGATTGAACCATGCTTTGAAATCCCGGAATGTGTAGAGATTGGTTATTATGGCAAAGCTGCTGTAGAACCTCTTGTGATATGTCTTCCTGGATCTGTACCTTATAGTTCTGACAAAGCTATACCTTACAGATACAATGCCACCATGGTGGAAGCTGGAAAAGAAGTCGAGATTAAGCCTCTGTCTTCTATTGAGAATATAGCAGATGTTAGTAGAGTGACTAGAAGTGGACGCGTTTTTACTCAGCCCCAAACAGTTGTGGATGTCCAGAGGAATCCTACTCAAGTGCTTGTGAATGATGCGACGAAAGTTAATGAAAGGTCGTCTTCAGGAAAGGAAATGGATGAGATTTTGAAGCTTATCAAGATGAGTGATTATAAGATTGTGGATCAGCTACATCGTACTCTGTACAAGATCTCTATAATGGAGCTCCTGACGAGTTCTCCTGCTCATAGGGATTCTTTGATGAAAAAACTTGATGAAGCCTTTGTGGATCATGATGTGACGTTGGATCTGTTTAATGGGGTTGTGAGTAATATCACTGCATGTAACAATTTGAGCTTCAGTGATGAAGATTTTCCTGAGGAAGGAAGAAATCATAATCTGGCTTTGCATATTTCTGTCAGTTGCAAAGAGGACTCAATGTCTAATGTGTTGATTGATACTGGCTCATCGCTGAATGTCATGCCAAAATCCACTCTTGCTAAGTTGTCTTATGGTGGCACACCAATGAGATTTAGCAATGTGATTGTCATGGCTTTTGATGGATCGAAGAAATCAGTGGTTGGAGAGGTTGATTTGCCTATTAGTATCAGACCGTTTGTCTTCAAGATTACTTTTCAAGTGATGGATATCTTTCCTGCATACAGTTTCCTATTGGGACGCCCATGGATCCATGAAGCTGGGGCAGTTACTTCAATCTTCACCAGAAGTTGAAATTTGTGAAAGATGGAAAGATGGTCGTTGTGAATGGAAAACAAGCTTTGGTGATTAGTCATCTCTCTTCGTTCCGTACCATAGAGGTTGATGAAGTGGTCATTGGAACTGCATTCCAAGCCATGTCTGTTAATGATGAATTCAAAAAGGATGAAGCTTCCATTGCCTCCTTCAAAGATGCTCAGCTGTTGGTTCAGAATGGACATTCAGGAGTATGGGGACAAGTGGTGAGTCTGCAAGAGAACAAGAATAGAGCTGGTCTGGGATTTTTTGCCTCAGACAAGTCTGTGATGAAGCCTGAATCTGCTTTTCGTCCTTATCAGGAGATGTTCCATAGTGCTGGGTTTCTACATCCGACTCCTCCAGAAGTGAATGCTATTATTGAAGATGAACCAGGGCCAGAAGTGCCAAACTTTGTGACCCATGGAAAGATGATTAAGAATTGGATCACCATTGACATTCCTGGGTGTACTCATGTTTCAAAGTAATTTGCTTTTATGTTTTTCAAAATCCTTTCATTCTGCCCAAGATGAAAGTGAAGTTGTTGGGGCTTTTTCTTGTTTGTTTTAAACATTAAAATCATCAATAAAAGTCATTTTGTTTCTGCATATACATGTTTTTTATTTTTTTTGCTTTTTCTAGAAAGTGGTAACACAAAAAACCTTAAAAAATGTTTTCATAATCTGCACGATTACATGTTTGCATATATCTTTCCTTTTCCTGAAATAATAATCACTTGTGCAGATTAATCAATAAAACCGTTGAAAGTAATGACCCTGCACCCTCTCCTAACTTCGAGTGTCCTGTGTATGAGGCGGAATAAGAGAGTGATGAATGTATTCCTGATGAGATATACAAACTACTTGAGCACGAGGAAAACACCATTCAGCCGTATAAAGAGCCATTAGAAGTCATCAACTTGGGTTCTGAAGAGGATAAAAAGGAAGTCAAGATTGGGGCACTGCTTGGTCAAGATGTTAAGAAGAGGATTGTAGAGCTTCTTAAAGAGTATGTTGACATTTTTGCGTGGTCCTACCAAGACATGCCTGGGTTGGACACGGATATTGTGGAGCATCGTTTGCCGTTGAAACCAGAATGTCCTCCTATCAAGCAAAAGCTAAGAAGAAGTCATCCCGATATGGCGGAGAAAATTAAGAATGAGGTCTTGAAGCAGATTGACGCAGGTTTCCTTGTCGCTTTTGTATATCCTCAATGGATTGCCAATATTGTGCCTATTCCGAAGAAAGACGGAAAAGTTCGCATGTGTGTTGATTATAGAGATTTGAATAAAGCTAGTCTGAAAGATGATTTTCCTCTACCTCACATTGATATGTTGGTAGATAGCACGGAAAAGTTTGAGGTTTTCTCCTTCATGGATGGTTTTTCAGGATACAACCAGATTAAGATGGCACCTGAAGACATGGAAAAGACAACCTTTATTACACCATGGGGGACATTCTGCTACAAGGTAATGCCTGTTGGGTTGAAGTATGCTGGCGCAATGTATCAGAGGGCCATGACCACTCTTTTCCATGATATGATGCACAAAGAAATTGAGGTTTATGTGGATGACATGATTGCCAAGTCCCAGTCAGAGGAGGGGCACATGGAAGATCTTTTAAAACTGTTTCAGCGTTTGAGAAAGTATCGTCTCCGCTTAAATCCAAACAAATGCACTTTTGGTGTCCGTTCTGGAAAATTATTGGGTTTCATTGTCAGTCAGAGAGGAATTGAAGTGGATCCTGATAAAGTTAAAGCAATTCAGGAAATGCCAGCACCAAAGACTGAGAAACAAGTGAGAGGTTTCCTCGGACATTTGAATTATATCTCCAGGTTCATTTCCAATATGACTGCTACTTGTGAGCCAATCTTCAAGTTGTTAAAGAAAAATCAGGGATGTGTGTGGAATGAAGATTGTCAGAAAGCTTTTGACAACATCAAAGAATATCTGCTTGAACCTCCCATTTTGCTCCCTCCAGTTGAAGGAAGACCTTTGATTATGTACCTCACAGTACTTGAGAATTCAATGGGATGCGTGTTGGGTCAGCATGACGAGTCTGGTCGAAAAGAGTATGCAATATACTACCTTAGCAAAAAGTTTACCGAGTGCAAAACAAGATACTCGCTGCTTGAGAAAACTTGTTGTGCTTTGGTGTGGGCTGCTCGCTGACTGAGACAGTATATGTTGAACCACACCACCCTATTGATTTCCAAAATGGATCCAATTAAGTACATATTTGAAAAGCCTGCGTTAACCGGAAGGATTGCTTGCTGGCAAATGTTGTTATCAGAATATGATATTGAATACTGAGCTCAAAAAGCTGTGAAAGGAAGTGTGTTGGCAGAGTATCTCGCTCACCAACCAATTGATGACCGTCAATCTATCAGAATGGACTTCCCAGATGAAGATATAATGTATTTGAGAGCTCAAGATTGGGATGAGCCGTTGCCAGAAGAAGGACCAGATCCTGGATCCAAATGGGGTTTAATTTTAGATGGAGCTTCTAATGTTCATGGCCATGGTATTGGTGCCATTATTATAACTCCGCAAGGATCGCATGTTTCTTTCATTGCAAGGATATGTTTTGATTGTACAAATAATATTGTTGAATATGAAGCTTGCATCATGGGGCTTGAAGAGGCCATTAATCTGAGAATTAAGATTCTTGATGTTTATGGAGATTCTGCGCTTGTGATTAATCAGATCAAAGGAGAATGGGAAACGCGTCATACTGGTTTAATCCCTTACAAAGATTACGCCAGAAGGCTATTGACATTCTTCAACAATGTTGAATTCCACCACATCCCTCGAGAAGAGAATCAGATGGCTGATGCTTTAGCCACATTGTCTTCCATGTACAAAGTGAATTCCCATAATGAGGAGCCTCGAATTATAATCAGGCGTCTTGATAGACCTGCTCATGTATTTGCAGTTGAGGAATCAACAGATGAAAAGCCTTGGTACTTCGATATTAAGCATTTCCTTCAGACTCAAGAGTACCCACTTGGGGCATCAAATAAGGATAAGAAAACTTTGAGGAGATTGGCTGGCAGTTTCTTCATCAATGCTGATGTTTTGTACAAAAGAAATTATGACATGGTTTTGCTCAGATGCGTGGATAGACACGGAGCAGACATGTTGATGCATGAAATTCATGAAGGCTCTTTTGGTACTCATGCCAATGGACATTCAATGGCTAAAAAGATGCTTAGAGCAGGTTACTATTGGTTGACAATGGAATCTGATTGCTACAAGTTTGTAAAGAAGTGTCACAAGTGTCAAGTATATGCTGACAAGATTCATGTGCCTCCGACACTTCTCAATGTTATTTCTTCACCATGGCCTTTCTCTATGTGGGGTATTGATATGATTGGCATGATTGAACCCAAGGCTTCGAATGGACATCGGTTCATCCTGGTAGCAATCGATTATTTTACCAAGTGGGTAGAAGTTGCTTCATATGCTAATGTGACAAAGCAAGTTGTGGTCAGATTTATCAAGAACAACATCATCTGCAGATATGGTGTACCGAGCAAGATCATCAGTGATAATGGCTCGAATCTGAATAATAGCATGATGAGAGAACTGTGTGAAAGTTTCAAAATTGAACATCACAATTCTTCGCCTTATAGGCCAAAGATGAATGGAGCTGTTGAAGTAGCAAATAAGAATATTAAGAAGATTGTGCAAAAGATGGTTGTTACGTACAAGGAATGGCATGAGATGCTTCCATTTGCTTTGCATGGGTACCGTACATCTGTTCGTACTTCAACCGGGGCAACTCCCTTTTCTTTGGTTTATGGTATGGAAGCAGTGCTCCCTATTGAGGTTGAGATTCCATCGTTGAGAGTTTTAATGGAAACTAAGTTATCTGAGGCTGAGTGGTGTCAGAGCAGGTTTGATCAATTGAATTTGATAGAAGAAAAGAGAATGACGACTTTATGCCATGGTCAGTTGTACCAGAAGAGAATGAAGAAAGATTTTGATAAGAAGGTTCGACCTCGTGTATTCAGAGAAGGCGACCTCGTGCTCAAAAGGATCTTGTCTTTCACCTCCGATTCAAGGGGCAAGTGGACTCCTAATTTTGAAGGACCATATGTTGTTAAGAAAGCCTTCTCTGGAGGTGCATTAATTCTTGCAACTATGGATGGAGAGGAGCTCCCACGTCCCGTGAATGCTGATGTAGTCAAGAAATACTTCGCCTAAAAATAACAAAAGAACAGCTTGCTAAGTTGAAAACCCGAAAGGGCGGCTTAGGTAAAAAAGAGCGTCTCGGTGGATTGAAAACCCGAAAGGGCGGTCCAGGCAAAAATTAGAGACATAAACAGAATAAGTACCCGGTGGATTGAAAACCTGAAAGGGCGGTCCAGGCAAAAGTTAGGGATTCATGGCAAGTAACTACATTAGACAAGACTTGATCATCAGCAGTCATCTGTTTATCATGAAGAAGTTCAACACATTTCAACGGAAGCCTTTGCTTAGGAATTCCAAGTTGAGAGAGAGGATGGGGTCATTATATTTCAATGTACCTTTTCCACAAAATTACTACTTTCCAAACTTTGTAATCATCTGTGGGGTCTTGCCTTTTGCAGGCTACCATTCTATTAAAAAGTTTGAGCCTTTGCCCGTTATTTGCAATCTTATTTCTTCCATATCTCTCAAAATGTCATTTACTGTTGATAGTAATTTTTGAAACAAAGAGAAAATTGATTTCAACAAAATCCTTTTGAAAAATATAAAAGAAGTTTTACTTTGATTCATGAGTGCATTATAAGGAATGGATATGTTGATGTATTCATGTACAAAAGAGGAAGAATGTATTCCACTCAATCTACCTTTGGCCTGGTTCGAATATGATGTAGAACTCAGCTATTTTGTTCTCTCAGCTCCGATGTTCCCCTAGTGTGGGTAGCATTTATTCCGAGGCCATCAAAAGTTTGTAGCAATTTCTGCTCATGTTTGTGGACGATACCTCTAGTGTTCAGCATTGAGACATTGCTTGATTGTGTTATTTTTGTACTCTATCTCTTGAGTTACTCCTTGTGCTAAGTTTTGGCAGCATATGCATCATTAACATGCATCAAAAATAGTCATGCATTCATATTTGCTATCATGAAGTTTATTTGTCAATCAGATTGCTCTTTCATTTAGAGTGTCTTTAGGCAGAAAATACTCATTTTTCTTGAAATCCCCACTGAATTTGTTTCTATGTGGATAATATGTTTCAGTTATTCTGTTCAGATGCTTACGAACAGAAATCTAGTGAGTTATTCCCTCACTTGATCTGGTCTCATGTGGCAGTTTCTTTCCATTTGGCCATGGATTGAATTTTGGTCGCTGGATGATGAATGTTGAGATTGTGCATTTATGTTTGCACCCTCAAACGTTGATAAGAAAAGTAAAGTATGATTGATTGCTCCTCATCGTCAGTGGTACATCGGTGTATTTCTCTTTTCTACCTTCAGTGGAACGTTGGTAGTTCACCTTCAGTGGTACGTCGGTGCATCTCTTCTCACCTTCAGTGGAACGTTGGTGTATATTGATTATATCTTCATCGTCAGTGGTACGTCGATATATTTATCTTCACACCTTCAGTGGAACGTTGGTGTATCTCGTTCATCGTCAGTGGTACGTCGATGTATTTCATCTTTTCTACCTTCAGTGTAAAGTTGGTAGTTCACCTTTAGTGGAACGTTGGTGTATCTTGTTCATCGTCAGTGGTACGTCGATGTATTTATATTCATACCTTTAGTGGAACGTTGGTATATTTTATCGTCAGTGGTACGACAATGTATTTCTCTTCATATCAGTAGGGGAACGATGGTGTGTTCTTTGTTAGTGAAAGATGGGTATTCTGATTCTCCAGTGAAAGGTGATATATCTTCTCATCCCCAGTGAAAGAGGATGCATATTTTCTCATCCCCAGTGAAAGAGGATGCCCCCTTTTCTCACCCCTAGTGGAAGGTGATGCTTTAACCTCTCTGGTGCAAAATGTTTTCCCCAGTGAAGTTTCTTTTCCCAGCAAAATCTCGTCTCTCCAACAAAGTCTTGTTCCTCCAGTGGAGTTCTTCCCGCAAGACATTTGCTTTCCCCAGTGGAGTTCCTTTGCCTCCCCAGTGTTGCCGTGTTTCATCTTCATCATATGCATTCATTAAGCATCACATTATGTTTTAGGTTAAAAAATTGTGTGTTTTATATATTTAAGTTTCTTCAATTTCGTCAAAACGAAGATTTCCAATCATCATATCTCCGAACCGAAGAAACTTAAATAGGGGCATCTGTCATACCCCAATTTTTGACCCTAAGATCATATATCATTCATATCCCAATCATTAATCAAAAGCTTCACTTGGAAGTTTTGTTCGTGGTGTTGCACTCACCTCATCAATAAGAGGGACCATCAAGCACCAATGATTGTTTATCTTGTATGCATATTATACTAACCAAAATACCAAAAATATTGCTTTTTTTCTTTGTATGCTTTTATTTTGTAGGTACTAAGCCAAGACATCCATAAGCAAGGCATTTTCCACATTTTTTACTAATGAAATCGATTTCCCTCTTGGGTAAATCGATTTCCCTGCAGCAATTTTCAACAAAATCACATTCTGGACAGCATGAAATCGATTTCCCTCCTGGGTAAATCGAGGGAAATCGATTTCCCTAGTGTATTTTGCACCAAATTCTCTTCTGAAACAGAGTGATATCGATTTCACTCATGGGGAAATCGATTTTCTTAGGGCGAAATTCAAAAAAAATAGAGAGGGAAGCTTGATTTGATTTTGGCACCTATTTTCTTTAACCATTTTTGTCATTTTACCAACTTGCCACCTCACCAAAGTTAATTCCCTTCATTAATTCCATTTTAACCTCATTTTACCATTTAAACACCAATTAAACACAAGATTAATTACCAAATGCCAAATGACCAAATTGCCACTACTCTTGCTCTCATCCTATAAATAGAGGTCTCTACTCTCTCATTTCTCAAGCTTGGAGAGCCAAAAAATTGCTTGCAAATTCATTTCTCACCCTTTCCAAAACCCTCACCCCAAAGTTCATTTTTATAGAATTAGTGAGATTCACATTGAATCTTACTGGTTTTGAACTAAACCTTCTACATTTCACTCTTTTCTTTGTTTGTTCATCTCCAGTTTTGAAGGATCTACACATTTTGTGCTTGTTCTTGAAGTTACTTCAACACTTGTTTCAAGAATTGGTAAATTCCTAAATTCTAATATGTAGATCTTTGTTGCTTGTGTTCAATGCATCTTTGATGCTATATTGGTCATATTTGATGGTGAATTGATGGAAAATTCGTGCTCAAGTTGATGTGTGACCATAAGGTGTTTGTATATTTGTTCAAATCAAGTTTCATGCCTTTAAATGATGTTTTTGCTGAAATTTGCACTGGTGAAATCGATTTCCTTATGGCTGAAATCGATTTCATGTTGTACGTAACTTGTTTTTTTGAAAAACTGCACTATGGAAATCGATTCCCCCCTGCATGAAATCGATTTCCTGTTGGCAGAACGTGGTTTTTTTCCTTTTTCTCAACATGTTTTGGTATCTCTTCTTCCTATACTTCCTTGATTATGTGCTTGTGTAATTTTCATTGTTCTCTTTTTATTTCTTGTGATCAATGAAGGTCTTAACATCTTGAGAATTCTATGGATTCTTGATGAAGACTAGATCATGTTATCTTTTCATTATTTTTCTTATTTCTTATTTTCATCTTATTTTCTTTTGATCGATGAAAGTCTTAATATCTTGAGAATTCTATGGATTCTTGATAAAGACTAGATCAATTTATGTTTTCATTCTTATTTTCATCTTATTTTCTTTTGATCGATGAAAGTCTTAATATCTTGTTAATTCTATGGACTCTTGATAAAGACTAGATCAATTTATGTTCTTATCTCTTTCATTTTATTTTCTTTTGATCGATGAAAGTCTTGACATCTTGAGAATTATATGGATTCTTGATAAAGACTAGATCATTTCTTCTTCTTCTTCTTATTTCTTTTGATCGATAATTTTGATACATAGAGAATCCTCCTACATTTGTCCCGACTCGATAAAAAAGATCAAATATGGAAGAGAATTGTATGCGGTTGATTTAAGACTTATGGAGGTTTATCGTGTAGTCGCTATGATTTTATCAAGCTTCTGATAAATCTCCATTGAATTTAAATCCGAGAACATCCTTCACTCACCATCGATCTTCCTTACTAACTTTGATAACATACTTGACAAGTTTCAAGATGGTTATCTTTAACATCTAACAACTAACTTTAATTTCCACAATTTATTATATTGCTCTTTATATTTCTCGCTTTATCGCTTTATTTTATCATTTCATCACGTTTATGTTTCCGCCATTTTCTCTTTGTCCATTTGGACGCTATGTTTATGTTTCCGCTATTTTCTTTTTGTCCACTTGGACCATACTTTACTTTTATGCTAAAACACAAATAATCAAAAAAAATCTAAAAAACTCTTAAGGCTCTCTTTTGGACTATTGGTTACTATCCCGAGCATTTTGGAGATTCGGACTTATGGACTTAGTGCCTCTGGACACTTATTCTATTATTACTCTGTGATTGTTCTGTCTGTCTGGCATTGGATTGTTGTCTGTTTGTGTGTGCAGGTATTTCCTTGAAAGTCCTTGATGGTTAATTCCAAGGCATTGAGATAAGGATTTTACCCGAAAACAGCCGTTACTCTGCCCGATTTTCGTCAGAATTTTAATGTGCTTAATGCAAAGTGGTGCTAAGATAATAAGTCTCTCTGGATCCCCAAGTGGTAATATTTTTGTTTGGTATTGATAAGTCCAAAGGATGGGAACTCTACCTTGACTCATAATGTCAAGTGTTGGCTTATTCTTCGGTTAGACCGTTTCTTTCCTTAGCTTTTGTTTTACGCAATAGGATAGCCTCTTCATCTCCTCCCATTCTTAAATTTTCAAAATCTTCTCCCTTTTTCAAAAACCTTCTTATATTTGCAATCTTTTCAAAACCTTTTCTCTTAAAATATCTTTTGCCCTTAGTGGCCTTTTTCTTCAAAAAGGTTATACACTATTAATTGTCGAAACGAGTGGTTATACCCCACGATTTTGAAATTGAATGATATAATGAGATCTTTTCCGCGTGAGAGAGCTAGTGGCATACTCGTCGATTTCTATCCGAGTTGGAGCCCTTCTTTCATTTGCGATGCAAAGAACTCGTTTGTTCTCATGCTCAAGATCAATGGCTGAGTATTTCTCTCCAACAACGATAAAGTGTTTATTCGTTTTTAAAACGTTTTTCCCTTTAAGCGGAACTACATTAGCTCTGACTTCTCCATTGCACCGAGGAGGTATGTAGGCACAAGGCTTAATGTCTTGCCGAGCTTATTTTAAAAATAAAACAAACCCTTTTTTAGCACACACACGACACATATTTTCAAAAAGGTTCCTGTGGAGTACCACAGATATGAGGGGTGCTTAAAACCTTCCCCTTGTATAATCAACACCCGAACCTGAGTTCTCTTTTTGTTTTAAAAACAAACTTTGGGTTTTTCGATCTTTTCCCTTTTCCTTTGGAAACAATAAAGCGCGGTGGCGATTTCAAATGAAATATTGAGTCGAGTCAATCCTATGGCTTTGATCTCTGAATTTCCCCGCTACAGGACTGATCTTATTCAAATCTCTATAATCAAAACGCATGCGAACTTTCTCGTATTTCTTTGGCACTGGTACGATGTTAGCAATCCATTGAGGATGTACAGAAGTGACAAGGAAACATGCATCTATCTGCTTTAAAACCTCATTCTTAATTTGCTATGCCATATCAGGATGACTTCTTCTTAACTTTTGCTTGACAAGAGGGCATTCGGGCTTCAACGAAAAACGATGCTCCACAATATCTATGTCAAACCCAGGCATATCTTATTAAGACCAAGCAAAAAAGTCAACATACTCTGTAAGAAGCTCTACCTTCCTCTTCTTAACATCTTGACCAAGCAGTGCCCCAATCTTGACTTCTTTCTTGACTTCTTCCGTACCCAAGTTGATCACTTCCAACGACTCTTTATATGGTTGAATGGTGTCTTCCTTGGGCTCATGCAATCGAGAAATATCATCAGGAATACATTCTTAACTTTCTTCTTTTGCCTCATACACAGGACATTCAAATTTGGGAGAGGGTGTAAGGTCTTTCAACGATTTTATTGATTAATCTGCACATGTGATTATTATTTAAGGAAAAGGAAAGATATATGCAAACATGTAATTGTGTAGATTATGACAAATGTAAACATATTTTAAAGGTTTTTTATGTTACCACTTTCCAGAAAAAAGAAAAAAGATAAAAAGCACATATATGCAGGAACAATATGACTTTTATTGATGATTTTAATGTTTGAAACAAACAGGAAAATCCCCCACAACATCACTTTCACCTTGGGTAGAGTGAAAGGATTTTGAAAAACATAAAAAACAAATTACTTTGAAACATGAGTACATTCAGGAACATCCACGGTGATCCAATTCTTCATCATCTTTCCACGGGTCACAAAGTTTAGCATCTCTGGCTCTGGTTTGTTTCCAATAATAGCATCTACCTATGGAGGAGTTGGATGTAGGAACTCAGCTCTACGAAATATCTCTTGATAAGGAAGAAAAGCATATTCTGACTTCATCATTGACTTGCTTGAGGAAGAAAATCCCAAGCCAGCTCTATTCCTATAATCTTGCAGACTCACCACTTGTCCCCATACACCTAGGGGTCCTTTCTGCACCACCGGTTGAGCATCTTTGAAAGATGCAATGGAAGCTTCATCTTTCTTGGATTCATCATTAACAAACAAGGCATGAAACGTAGTCCCAATGACAGCTTCATCAGCTTCAATAGTACGAAATGAAAAGAGATGACCAATCAACAAAGGTTGTTCTCCATTCACAACAACCATTTTTCCATCGCTCACAAATTTTAACTTCTTGTGGAGAGTGGAAGTAACTGCCCCAGCTTCGTCGATCCATGGGCGTCCCAACAAACAACTATATGCCGAAAAGATGTCCATTACTTGAAAAGTAATATGGAAAATAAACGGGCCAACTCAAATGGGAAAATCAACTTTCCCAACTACTGACTTCTTTGATCCATCAAAAGCTTTCACTATCACATTGCTATATCTCATTGGTGTTCCCCCATAAGATAGCTTAGCAAGAGTAAATTTCGGCATAACATTCAGTGACAAACCAGTATCAATCAACACATTCGACAGCGAATCCTCTTTACAACTAACAGAGATGTGTAGAGCCAAGTTATGGTTTCTTCCTTCATCAGGCAAATCTTCATCACTGAAGCTCAAATTGTTACACGCAGTAATATTGCTCACAACCCCATTAAACTGATCCAAAGTCATGTCATGATCCACGAAAGCCTGACCGAGTACCTTTATCAAAGAATCTCTATGAGCAGGAGAACTTGTCAACAATTCTATTATAGAGATCTTATAGGGAGTACGATGCAACTGATCCACAACCTTGTAATCACTCATCTTAATAAGCTTCAAAATCTCATCCATCTCTTTTCCTGAAGACGACCCATCATTCACTTTTGTCGTATCACCAATAATCAAAGGCATCTGTGTGGGATTCTTCTAGACATCCACAACTTCTCGTGGTTGAGTGAAGACTCGCCCGCTTCTACTCACTCTACTGACATCTCATATATTCACAACATAAGATAGAGGTTTAATCTCTACTTCTTTTCCACATTCCAGCATGGTAGCATTGTACCTGTATGACACAACTCTGTCAGAACTATAGGGTATAGTTCCAGGCAAACATATCACAAGTGCCTTTACACAAGCTTTCCCATAATAACCAAGCTCTACACTTTCACGAATTTCAAAATATGGCTCAATCACATTAACATCATCTTTATTTCTATCTCTAAGAATCTCGATGAGCCCTTGATCCAACATCTCTTGCAATTCTCTTCTCACAATATAATATCTTCGAGAATTGACTGAACAAATTCTATAAGCAGCATGATTATGCTCATAGTGACTGTATTCACACAGAGTGGCGTTCATTTCTACCAACAATCCTCTAATATGTTACACACAATAAATTCGATACTTTCCAGGACAACCATATACCATGTTCACAACAAACGCTTCATGAGGAGGTAAGGGATTATTTTGCACATTAGGACCAACATCACGGAATGAAAGCATATCAGAACGGACCAATATTTTAACTTCATTCTTTAAAGGCCACCAATTCTCTAGGTCATTTCCAGGGGCATTATGATGAAAAGCACAAGTAGCAACAGCTTTATACCACCAGGGGAGCTTCTTAGGAACAGGAGGTGGTGACCTTGTTTGAACAAAATTCTTACGAATCAGAGTAGGATAAAATTATGTGTAGGTCATAGGAATAGGATTAAAATTAACTCGAGGGTACGGATTGCGTCTTGGTGGTTGTTGATTAGTAGGAGCCATAGGAGCCGAATTCATAATGGGAGTCACTGACGCCACTTGTTGAGGTTGATAGCTAGCTTCTCTTCTAGATCGACTATTCCTTCCATGAGAAACATCATTAGCATCTGATTCCTTCTTCTTCTGGTAAGACGAACCATACTTCTTTGCACTACTAGATGGATTATCATTCTAAACCAGACGACCTTCTCTCACAGCTTCTTCAAGTCTAACACCCATACCCACCATTTTAGTGAAGTCTACAGGAGCACTTGCAATCATCTTTTTGTAAATATGGGCCAAGAGTTTTCAAGAAAATTTTAGTCATCTCTTTCTCTTCCATCGGAGCAATCTCTGAGCATATTCCATAAAGGATTATTTTTCTTTCTGCATCATAGCTCTCAGCTGATCTCGATCAGGAGCCATGTCCATATTGTACTTGTATTGCTTAACAAATGCCCGGCTAGGTCGTTAAAAGTGCGATTATAGGTGCTATCAAGGCCCATATACCACTTGGAAACAACTCCAATCAAACTATCTTGGAAGTAATGGATCAACAGACACTGATCATCGGTGTGCATGGACATCTTTCTTACACACATCACCAGATGTGCCTGAGGACATGGATTTCCCTTATACTTCTCAAATTCTGGTATCTTGAACTTAGAAAGTAATTTCACATAGGGGACAAGACAAAGGTCATGCACATTCTTTCCAAACAATTCTTTCCCACAAAAGGCTTTCATCTCTTTCTGCAATTCTTCAAACTGATCTTGAAAACCAACCATTCTATTGTGAATACCCAAACCTTCACTCGGTGAAGCATCATAAACGGGCTTTGGGACAAACAGACTAGTATGAACAATTGGAGGTGCAGTGACCATGATAGGAGTCAAAGGACGAGTCTCTTCAGAAATAGACAGATAACATTCGGGCATGCCCTAGGGATATCCATTAGGCATATGTTGCTAATTAGCAGCAGCAACGAGAATTGCAGGAATTGTTGCAGAAACCATCTTATAGATCACAATGGTCTAACCTTGCGGCTGACCTTGATTTTGAGCATTGGAAGGAGGAGGAACCTGATTCTGATTCTAATTCTGAGCAGCCATCAATGTCTTGACTAGAGCAGTGAGACGCTCCACTCCTGATCTCAAAGTAACAACTTCTTCACGTAACTCTCTATTCTCTTGTTCAAGATATTCCATCTTCTTTTTGTAGTTAGCTCGAGTGTTATACCTGTGAGACAACTTGAATCTGTATGAAGAGCACTGAATAAGACCTCGGCAAACTCATGAAAGCAAGACCAAAATGCAGAATGATGCATGAAATGCAATGCAAATGGTTTTTATTTTCATTAGTTTTCAAGGAACTTTAAGACATTAATTGTAAACATCACAAAAATACAACATATAAAATATAACTGAAAAACAACTCTCTTTTCATTAATAACGGAAAGGATTACAAAGATTCAAAGTACAAAACTTCAAAGAATCCTAAACAAAAAAAACAAAAGGAAAACTATGGACCAGAAGGGACCAACCCTGATGAAAAACCAACTCCTCTCTGCAGCTTCTTATGGAGCTTCTCCAACTCATCTTCATAAAAGGCCTTCAAATGAGTCTTCTCGACCATCATTTTATCAACAACTTCCTTCCATGCAACTGAATCTTCTTGACTACCGGAGGAAAATAAATCCTATTGTTGTCTCTTATGCTTTTCACCATGTTGCTGAAGTAGCTCTTCCTGACGACGAATCTGATCATCCTTTTCTATCAACCAACCATCCTGAAGATAAAGCATATCATCCTTCTCTTTCAACTGTTTCTTTAACTCTTTCACACTAGGATTTTTAAAGGTGTACTTCTTAATACTTCTCTTTTGATCCATGATACCTGTGATGTTTATAAAGAAAAAGTCTCTAAGTTCCTTGAAAACCATTTGTGAAGAACGCTTTTATGGATGCATGAATGCATGGTTTATGCATCAACCATAATCAAGAGCACACAAGATCACATAAGATCACACAACCAAGGTTCAAAGGTTCGACATCAAGAGCATGAATTCATGGGTCTACCAATCCCATAAGGTGTGTTCTAAGGAATTTTGTACCTGCCGAACGGGTTCTACAAAGGTTCCTAGAGTTTTCAGTCTTCTATCGAATACTACCGGCTCACACAACTGCTCATGGGCGCCAATTATATTCCTAAAATAACCTCGTATGAGCGTAGCATCGCATGACAACAAGCTCAAATTGGTACTCCAACTTGTTTATGCGTCACATCCTAAAAAGGCCAAGATGGGATAAAAGGGTTCTAGGCTATTCAGCTTCTATGGACACTCACTATTGAAAATAATAGCGTTCTTACGATAGCTCGTCACAACAAACTACTACCTTCCATGAGGCCTCCACTGATTAGGGTTCCACCATACGATGCTCATGTTAAGGGTCGCTCCTGACATGCCACTATTGATCTTACCACCTCCTATCTCAAGTTACTCACAAGTCCGGTTATGGACTTATATCATCACAGAGGAACCATTGAGCATAAAAAAGAAAAAGAAAAACAAACACAAGAGGCGTTATGGTCTTAGCACCACTTAATTAGACTTAGGACTTGTTTGGTTCCTCACTCTTTTACCTGGCCAAAATTAGAATTTTTGAAATAGGAGTGGAAGAGAGAGAAGCGTGAAATAGAAGGAGAAGATGAGGGAGCCATCATCATTTTCAAGCTTTGCATGAACCAATATCCAACCTCAAGCTCTGATTTTCGTCCTCATCTCTGCTCCAGCTTCATCATCTTCATCTAGGTGAGTCCTTAGTTAGTGACTTTGGGAAACATTTTGGGGTTTATGCCAACTTTGGGGATTAAGGGTTTGTGAGTAAATGCTTTTGATCCTCATTTTATGCATGTGTTAGACTCTATTGGTAGTAATAATTCGTTTACATCTTGTTGCTATATCTCATTATTCGATTAAAGAGGGTTGCATGTGAAGATTTGGGGCTTGGGGACCCCAAATGCGTTGCTGATTTTTCTGAGTTTAGAAGAGTTAGCTGTAGTGAACTATGTAGCGAATAAACATGGGAGTTGAATTGATTTATTCGTTAGAGCTCGCTACCATTCGCTGTAGTGAATTGGGGCTTCGCTGGGAGTTCGTTGTAGCGAACTGACCTGGATTTGAGAAAGTTTGATTCTGCTTGAGTTCGCTGTAGCAAACAGAAGTTCGTTGTAGCGAACTAGTCTGATGCAGAATTTGTATTTCATCCCTAATGAGTGCAACTTCGTTCCATATCGGAAACCGAAAGCCTCTTATGATTGGTATGATATCCTGATGCATGTTTTAAGTACTAATTTAATTACTCATGAATATTTACTCATGCTCAATGATGTAGCATGATGTAATGCAATTGTATGGAATGATTCATGAATGATTGTTTTGGCCCATTGTTTTGGTTAAACATTCGGGATTGTTGCTTTGTGTGTTCTGGTGCTTGTTATGCGTGTGGTATGCTAGAATTGAAGTGGGCCCCTACTAGGTGGTAAGGCACCATTGTGTATGGACTAGTTTCCAACAATACCATTACAAGTGTGCTTGTGAGAGTCTTTATGGCGTGTCTCACATGGAGAATACACCTTGGCGTTCTTGGTATGATTAACACACCTGAGCTACCATTGCGAGTGTGCTTATGAGATTCTTTATGGTGTGTCTCACTTAAAGAATACACCTGGCTTGCTTGGTATGGTGGAGTTGTGATGCCAATTAGGCGATATCACTTGGATAACTCACCTCTAGTGGTGCCACGTAGGCTACACCATTAGGCTCCTAACCGGTTGGGCTTGTATAGTCAATTAGGCGTATTTGCACTTGCGGGAACCATCTTGCGTATGGATGATGGTGGGGCTGTGACGCCGTGTAGGCAATGTCACCGCCGTAACTCGTCACAGATATGATTCCATGTAGGATTTGACCGTTTCATCTAGCGATAGTCTTGTGCGATTCTTCTTGACGACAGGTACTTGGTGACTCACCGAGGGTGTGTGTGCAGCCTTGGTAGTTTGGTTGTTACCACTTATGGATTCCTCGTACATGGGTATGGGTTGCATACATGTTTGCTATACTATTTGTGTACTTGTGACATGATGACTACTATGGTGGACGAATCATGCGCTTGCTCCATATTTGTACCGGATGTGAGGACAACCCCGAATCAATGGAGGATTCGTTCTGTTATGCATGTACCCTTTAGATCCGAGTGGACCCATAGGATTGGTGGACTCACTCAGATTTAGTAATCTCATCCCATTCCAATTCTATCTTTTTCAGGTGGTTCGAGGCAAGATCGCGGCAAAGGCAAGATGGACTAGCCCTTTAGCGTTTCTTGATGGATGCTTATCTTTTGTTCCATTTCGTGCGTATCTTAGTTCTTTGTTTTGGATGATGTACTGACTTATACGGTGTATTATTTTGGCCATGATACATTCGGCTTTTGTACCTTGTACTGATGATGTACTTTCTTCTCCACTGCGATATTATGTTATGTTGTCTTTATGTACCATTATTAGCATTACATGCATATTATTCTAGACATATATGTGTGGGGTGTTATAGTTGGTATCAGAGCAGGTCGATTCTCGGCATTGCTAAGACACATCTTAATGCAGTACAATTCTACCTAATATGTGTATAGCCAGCATGATTCCTTATGTATTACTTATGGCATTAAGCCTGATCAACTTGATTCCGTGTATAGGGCAGACCGGGAGATGGCTGAGCAACGCAGAGGTCCCAGAAGGCCCAGAACAAGGGATGTGGAGCCCGAGAAAGAAGTTAGGAATGCGGGCGTGCCTTGGCAGTAAATAGTGCAATAGATGCAACAGCAGAATCAGATGATGATGCAGATGATGCAAGGTATGCACGGGAAATAACCTCCTGCTCCAGCTCCTGTTCCACCAACAGCAACTGGACCAGATTTTCGTGCTTTCTTCAGAATGGATCCCCCAGAGTTTGCAGGTGGTCTTGACCCGGTGTTAGCTCATGATTGGTTGACTGGTTTGAAGAGAGTATTCCAAGCAATCCATTGTAATGAAGAGGAAAAGGTGATTTTTGCCACACAGAAGATGAAGGGGTCAGCTCTTAGGTGGTGGAATACAGCATCGACCTATTTCACTACACAAGAGATTCCTAAGGACTGGCACCACTTTAAGGCGGCCTTTTTGGAGAAGTAATTTCCTAACAGTGTTTGGACTCAGAGGGAAAGGGAGTTTCAGAACTTCAAGCAAGGCAACATGTCTGTGTCAGAGTATGCTGAGAAATTTGAGGACATGGCTGATTACTCACGACAGGCTGTTTATGCTCCTGATGATTTATGGAAGATTGATCAATTCTTGATGGGTTTGAGGGCCGACATTTCTCATAGTGTGTCCCAGAGAGAGTTTACTACATATGCTGAATGTTTGAGGCAATGTTATGTTACAGAGAACAGTTTGAAGAGGGTTCCAGAAGAGAGGAACCAGAACAAAACCAATTTCAGGGAACAGGGAAAATCTGCTCAACACCTAAAGCCCCGTAAACTTCCATCCAAGAAGAAGCAAAGTTATGGTGACCACTCTAATTATCCTCCTCGGTGTGATAAGTGCAAGAGAAGACACCATGGTGAATGCAAGCCATTTTCAGTTACTTACTACGAGTGTGGGGAGCCCGGCCATGTTATTAAGAATTGTCCAAAGAAGAAAACTCAGGAGAAGACTGCAGGGCGTGTCTATACTTTAGATGCGAAGAAGGCCAAAGGAAACAACAACCTCATTGCGGGTACGTGTTATGTAAACAACCAACCTTTATGTGTTTTAGTTGATTGTGGAGCTACTCATTCTTTTATCTCTACCGAGTGTGTTTACTGACTTGGTTTGGAAGTTACTCCATTACCCGACGCTATGGTCATTTCTTCGGCAACGGACGACTGATATGTAAGGATTGTTCAGTTTCTTTTAAAGTTCGTGACTTCTCGATCGATCTAATTTGTTAACCCCTTAAGAGACTCGATGTCATTCTTAAAATGGATTGGTTGTCTCCTAACTCGGTGTATATTGGTTGCAAGGAGAAGGCAATATTCATTCCTGCATAAGAAACCACTTCCGATGATGCGATTACCAAGCTGATTGAAGGTACGGTCAGCATGGTTAATTATCTCTTCTCTCAAGAAAGATCCTTTCTTTTAGTTATTTCCAAGGAACCTTCTATAAGGATGGAATTGTCTGAAATTCCGGTAGTGTGTGAGTTTCCTGATGTTCTTCCCGAGGATATCACTTCTCTTCCTCCGGAAAGGGAAGCGGAATTCTCAATTGATCTCGCTCCTGGTACTGCCCCTATTTTTATAACTCCCTATAGGATGTGTAACAGCCCGATTTTATTAGATATTTTATTTATTAGATTACTAGTGTGTTTTATTATTTATTTGTTTATTTAATTATTATGTGGTATTACTAATTAATTGAAATATCTAATTATATGCATAGTTGTGTTTTATGGTTTAATTAGGTTATTAGTAGTATACTATGTACTGTGCCTAATTAATAATTGGATGGGTGGGTAATAACATAACTAAGCCCATTAAGAGACATATAGTAAGAAGAGAAAAACTAGGGTTTTAGAGATAACACAATTTGGGAAAAAGAAGAGAAGAGAAGAAAGGAGAAAGAACAAGAGAAGAGGAATTGTAGATTTCTTGTAGTTAGAAGGAGAAATTCAAGAGGTAAGGGTTTGAATCCAAGTTCTTATAGGTTTATATGATTGGGTAATGTTGTGTATGCTTTCTATTCTTCCATTTCATGAATTTAGAAAATGATAAGGTTTATGTGAAACCAATTGGATTTTGTGATTTGTTCATGTTCAATGTGTTGTATGGATGACCCATGGTTAGGAACATGTTTAGGAACCTTGTATATGTGCAAAATTCGTTTTCAATTGATGTAGGGATTGTATATGGGTTAATGGGTGTTGTATGAGGGGATTAGGGAAGAAAAATGGTGAAATCTGAGTTTTCACGCAGCCTGGGTCGACCTATGCAGAACCTGAGTCGACCTAAACAGTCCAGAATGCCAAAAATCTATTTTTCCTTATGTTAGGTCGACCTAGAGGAGTTTTGAGTCGACCTATTTGAGTTTGCGTCGACCTAGAGGTTCAATTTTGAGCAGATTTTGTAAAGACCATAACTTTTGATCCGTAACTCCGTTTTATGCGTTGTTCAAAGCGTTGGGAAGCAAATGAGATTTTCTACATGATAGAGTAGGGTTGATTGGCATTTGTTTAATTTAATTATGATGTTAATTGAAAATAACATGTAGTTATATGTGTATGTTATGGATGAATCTTGTATGACTAATGTTCATGGATGCCTTATGAGATGTTAATGTCATGAACTATGTGATTGATTGATAAATGCTAATTGATGTGTGATATTGGATTGAAAGTCATGTTGTGTAATGCTGTGCAAAGTTTTAAAGATGTGATTGTGTAGTTTAAGAGATAGAGAGATCGTCTTAAATGCATGAGTCTTGTTTTGTTGCACACGTACACAAGCATGAGTCTTTGAAAGTGGCAATGTCGGGTAATCTTGCGAAGATTATTTGCTTGTCCCAAACCTAACGAGTATGGGGTTTGAAAGCTTAACGAGTATGGGGCTTTGATGTGGTTATTTTGTCCGTAGAGAGTGGCAATCGGCGTGACCGAAAATGATAACGGAGGGATCCACATGCATATCGCATTGAGTCACACTTGAGTCGCACGTGTCGGTGTGAAATGTTGTTGTTGGTGTGATTTATGTGATATGAATTGTGTGGAATGATGTTGGTGGATATGCATATATGTGGATTTGTGATTCATTTGATATGAATAGTTGTTGTGTTATGAATGTGATATATGTGATTGAAACATATGTGATGTAGATGTGAATTTATATGTACTAATGATATATGTATATATGTGTGGATATGTGAATCATGTTTGATTGAGGATGATACATGTGTAAGAGAGGTGGTTACATATATACTTGTAGTATTAATGATACGATTCCAATGATGTAAATATATTCTATGATGTTTTGTGAAATGGGATAGAGATGAATATGTGCATTTGGTGATATATGTTCATACTTGTGATACATCGGTGAATCTTATACATGTCTATATATTTGGAAAAACATGTGTATGTGATTATGTGATGATAACTTGTATATTTAGAATATGATTATGTTTGAATACAATCGCTACTTCGTGAATGTTGTCGAAAACGATATGTACTTAGAATCTACATGTTGGTGAAACATGATTTTATACATTGTTTAGATATCATGTTTGATTATGTGGAATTGAATGAGCTAAGTTGTATGACATGAACATGTGAATCTTGATTAATTGCATATGATGCCTGTTTATGTGAAGAGTGATGAATCCTTGAAATGTATCCTTGTTGTGTTTTACATTTCCCATATTATGTTTATCTATAAAAAGTTGAATTCTCACCCTTCTGTTTGAATGTTATCCTTTGTTGGTAACGTGCAGGTTTCATGGATAGCGATGCTTCGAAGGAGGCTTAGCTTAGAGATTTATATCTTTGTAAGGTGTCGTGACTAAGTAATCACTTGTGCTCTGGTCATATGTAACACATGGGGTTGGGTTTATATTTTATGACTTGTTGTTATGAGATATTTGTTTACTCGTACTGTATTTTCTATTTGAATACGTTATTTTGTTGATGAATGGCCTTGAGCCGAGATGTTGAGATATGGTGGATGATGTATGGGAATCACTTGACTTTACCATTTATTTGATGAGATGATTATTCCGCTGTGATTTGCATGTTGTTTTAAATCCCGTGTTATTTGGAAATGACCATTGCATGTTTAAAGATAAAATGCTTGTTTTATTTTGAAATATGCGTAACGCCCTTGTGAGATGCATGCTTCTTTACTCTGATTTACGCAAATGTATGCCTTATTTGTTTAGTATAGAGTTGGGGGTGTTACATAGTGGTATTAGAGCACGGTCGGCCAGTTGGCCAGGTCATTTATGTTTTCCTATCCCTTTTTGTATTGGATTTGTGTATCTGACACGATCAATACTGTTTGTTTGTCGATCGTTAGATGTCTAGAGGACAATGGCTGCAGGAAGGAATGTTGACATTAATGTTGAGGCGGTGATGAGGTGGACTGGTGCGATAGGAAAAGTGCTGCAAGAGAATACCGGTCATGGAGGAAAGGATGAGTTATGTGCTTTTGGAGACTTCCTAAGGTGCAATCCGCCGACTTTTGAAGGAAAGTATGGACCAGACAAAGCACATGCATGGATGAGAGAAATGGAAAAGATTTTTCAAATCATGATTTGTACGGATGTACAGAAGGTGCAGTTGGGTAATCACATGCAGACGAAAGGAGTTGAGGATTAGTGGACTAATATTGTGCAGAGATTCGATGAGGAAGGTATTGAAGTCACTTGGACTCTTTTTTGTGATGCATTTTTGGAAAACTATTTCCCAGAAGATGTGCGTGGGAAGAAAGAAGTGGAGTTTCTAAAGTTGAAACGAGGAAGAGGATAATCCAGTGGGAGACCTTAGGATATCAAGAGGAAACAATCTGGTTTTGGCAAGAAGCTAAGTGGGGGAGGGACTCCTACTCCACTTAAGTGTTTCAAATGTGGTGTTGAAGGTCATCGTGCTGCTGAGTGTAAGAAAGAGGTTGCTACTTGTTCCAAGTGTGGCGGGCCAGGCCACATAGCTGCTAATTGTAGAGCGGGTTCGAGGGTGACTTGCTACAACTGTGGAGAGCAAGGTCACATTAGTACCAAGTGTGACAAGCCGAAGAAGGAACAAGCGAAGGGAAAAGTACTTGCGTTGTCGGGTGCTAAGACCACTACCGATGATAGGCTAATCCAAGGTACCTACTTTATTAATGGTACACCTTTGATTGCTATTATTGATAATAATGCAATGCATTCTTTTATTTCTTTGGATTGTGCTAAGAGGTTAAATCTTGTGTTATCTGATATGCGTAGAAGTATGGTTATTGATACACCTGCTATGGGTTTTGTTTCTACTTCTTATGTGTGTTTGAATTGTCTGTTGAGTATCTTTGGTAGAGATTTTGAGAATTGATTTAGTTTATTTTTGTTAGAGCAAGTTGATGAGAATTTTGGTATAAATTGTTTGGAGTTGAAGCAAGTAATTGTAATCTTAAGAGGAATTTTGGATCTTGGTGTTTTAAGTAATTTCGAGTGCGAGTTCTGAAGGAACACTATTATGGTTTAGTAACGATGGTTTATGTTTCATTATGATTGTCGACTGTCTATTGACAAATTGAGGACTTGATCACCCTTAATCTATTGTTGATAGAAGACGAGATCGTATTGGACGAGATAAACTTCTCTTACTAACTTGGTATTGTGTAAAGCGACTAAGGAGAAGTTGAAGAGTCGAATTGAGGAGTTGTTGAGAAGAGGTTCATCTGTCTAAGTGTATGGTCATAGAGTTGCACTTGTTTTATCGAGTAAGAAGAAGGAATGTCCTAATGAGGTAATGTTTTAAGGATGTTTTGATTCCAAGAGGGGCGATGAACACACTGAACATTAAGGATTGTGTAATGGATGTTGAAAGAAAATAAGTTTGTGCGGAGCCTTCTGAATGCGATTTTTGGTTAGAAGATGTGAATTTTCTGGGATATGAGATTCGAGATGAGGTGAGTTAATGCAGATATCGACAAATGGTAGTTTATACTTCAAGGTAATTTTAAGTTCATGATAAGAATTATTCGATGTATACATTGGAGTTGTATGTCGTTGTGTTTGTTTTGGAACATAAGAGACATTATGGTTTGGATCGAGAATTAAGGCGCGTAGTGACTACAAGGGTTGAGAATGAAGTAAAGAAGATGGTTAGATTCTTGAGAGATTAGGATTTTGGTTTAAATTACCATCTTGGAAAAAAGAACATTGTAGCCGATGCATTGAGTAGGAAATCATTGCATATTTCTATGTTGAGGACTCAAGAGTTGAAAATTGTTGGAACAATTTTCGAGATTTGAGTTTGGTTGTGAAGCGACGTCTTCTTGCGTTAAGCTTAGTATGTTGAAGCCTATGTCTGGTGTTCTTAACGAGATTAGAGAGAGTCAGAAATTGGATTGCAACTGGTTGACGAGATGACAGTGATTAATCAAGGTAAAGGTAATCACTTTTGGATTGACGAGATTAGTGTCATGAAAGGTCATGATCGAGTTTGCATTTCTGATACTTCAAAGTTGGAAAAGAGAATTTTGAATGAAGGAGATTGTAATGATTTGAGTATACATCATAATGCTACTAAAGTGTAACAAGATTTGAGGAAAATGTTTAGTGGTAAAGTATGAAGAGGGATATGGCGGAATTGTGTACTTGAGTTGAACTTGTCAGAAACCGTTTAGTTGGTACAACGGTTATCTATTCCCCAGTGGAAGTGGGATCATATTTCTACGGATTTTGTTTCGGGTTGTTGAAAACGTCGAGTAATTGTGAAGCGATTTGGATTATTATGGATAGACGGACAAATGTGTTCATTTTATTCCGATAAAGATGGAAAGACTTGCTAAGTTGTACATCGAGAGGATTGTGTGTTTGTATGGTATTCCGTCAAGTATTGTTTGGATAAAACTCCGAAGTTTTCTTTTGGATTTTGAAGAGGTTTGCGGAGTGATTTGAGATTAGAAGTGAAGGTACTTGAAGGTTGAATGAAGGATTTGTACTTGGGATTAGTTGCTTGAAGAGAATTTTCGAGGACGAAAATCTTTTAAGTGGGGGAGAGTTGTAACAGCCCGATTTTATTAGATATTTTATTTATTAGCTTATTTGTGTGTTTTATTAATTATTTGTTTATTTAATTATTATGTGGTATTACTAATTAATTGAAATATCTAATTATATGCATAGTTGTGTTTTATGGTTTAATTAGGTTATTAGTAGTATACTATGTATTAGGCCTAATTAATAATTGGATGGGTGGGTAATAACATAACTAAGCCCATTAAGAGAAATATAGTAAGAAGAGGAAAACTAGGGTTTTAGAGATAACACAATTTGGGAAAAAGAAGAGAAGAGAAGAGAGGAGAAAGAACAAGAGAAGATGAATTCTAGATTTCTTGAAGTTAGAAGGAGAAATTCAAGAGGTAAGGGTTTGAATCCAAGTTCTTATAGGTTTATATGATTGGGTAATGTTGTGTATGCTTTCTATTCTTCCATTTCATGAATTTAGAAAATGATAAGGTTTATGTGAAACCAATTGGATTTTGTGATTTGTTCATGTTCAATGTGTTGTATGGATGACCCATGGTTAGGAACATGTTTAGGAACCTTGTATATGTGCAAAATTCGTTTTCAATTGATGTAGGGATTGTATATGGGTTAATGGGTGTTGTATGAGGGGATTAGGGAAGAAAAATGGTGAAATCTGAGTTTTCACGCAGCCTGGGTCGACCTATGCAGAACCTGAGTCGACCTAAACAGTCTAGAATGCCAAAAATCTATTTTTCCTTATGTTAGGTCGACCTAGAGGAGTTTTGAGTCGACCTAATTGAGTTTGCGTCGACCTAGAGGTTCAATTTTGAGCAGATTTTGTAAAGACCATAACTTTTGATCCGTAACTCCGTTTTATGCGTTGTTCAAAGCGTTGGGAAGCAAATGAGATTTTCTACATGATAGAGTAGGGTTGATTGGCATTTGTTTAATTTAATTATGATGTTAATTGAAAATAACATGTAGTTATATGTGTATGTTATGGATGAATCTTGTATGACTAATGTTCATGGATGCCTTATGAGATGTTAATGTCATGAACTATGTGATTGATTGATAAATGCTAATTGATGTGTGATATTGGATTGAAAGTCATGTTGTGTAATGCTGTGCAAAGTTTTAAAGATGTGATTGTGTAGTTTAAGAGATAGAGAGATCGTCTTAAATGCATGAGTCTTGTTTTGTTGCACACGTACACAAGCATGAGTCTTTGAAAGTGGCAATGTCGGGTAATCTTGCGAAGATTATTTGCTTGTCCCAAACCTAACGAGTATGGGGTTTGAAAGCTTAACGAGTATGGGGCTTTGATGTGGTTATTTTGTCCGTAGAGAGTGGCAATCGGCGTGACCGAAAATGATAACGGAGGGATCCACATGCATATCGCATTGAGTCACACTTGAGTCGCACGTGTCGGTGTGAAATGTTGTTGTTGGTGTGATTTATGTGATATGAATTGTGTGGAATGATGTTGGTGGATATGCATATATGTGGATTTGTGATTCATTTGATATGAATAGTTGTTGTGTTATGAATGTGATATATGTGATTGAAACATATGTGATGTAGATGTGAATTTATATGTACTAATGATATATGTATATATGTGTGGATATGTGAATCATGTTTGATTGAGGATGATACATGTGTAAGAGAGGTGGTTACATATATACTTGTAGTATTAATGATACGATTCCAATGATGTAAATATATTCTATGATGTTTTGTGAAATGGGATAGAGATGAATATGTGCATTTGGTGATATATGTTCATACTTGTGATACATCGGTGAATCTTATACATGTCTATATATTTGGAAAAACATGTGTATGTGATTATGTGATGATAACTTGTATATTTAGAATATGATTATGTTTGAATACAATCGCTACTTCGTGAATGTTGTCGAAAACGATATGTACTTAGAATCTACATGTTGGTGAAACATGATTTTATACATTGTTTAGATATCATGTTTGATTATGTGGAATTGAATGAGCTAAGTTGTATGACATGAACATGTGAATCTTGATTAATTGCATATGATGCCTGTTTATGTGAAGAGTGATGAATCCTTGAAATGTATCCTTGTTGTGTTTTACATTTCCCATATTATGTTTATCTATAAGAAGTTGAATTCTCACCCTTCTGTTTGAATGTTATCCTTTGTTGGTAACGTGCAGGTTTCATGGATAGCGATGCTTCGAAGGAGGCTTAGCTTAGAGATTTATATCTTTGTAAGGTGTCGTGACTAAGTAATCACTTGTGCTCTGGTCATATGTAACACATGGGGTTGGGTTTATATTTTATGACTTGTTGTTATGAGATATTTGTTTACTCGTACTGTATTTTCTATTTGAATACGTTATTTTGTTGATGAATGGCCTTGAGCCGAGATGTTGAGGTATGGTGGATGATGTATTGGAATCATTTGACTTTACCATTTATTTGATGAGATGATTATTCCGCTGTGATTTGCATGTTATTTTAAATCCCGTGTTGTTTGGAAATGACCATTGCATGTTTAAAGATAAAATGCTTGTTTTATTTTGAAATATGTGTAACGCCCCCGTGAGATGCATGCTTCTTTACTCTGATTTACGCAAATGTATGCCTTATTTGTTTAGTATAGAGTTGGGGGTGTTACAGGATGTATCCTATCGAAATCAGAGAATTGAAGAGTCAGTTAGAGGAACTTCTAGCTAAGCATTTCATCCAGCCCAGTGTTTCTCCATGGGGAGCTCCTGTTCTTTTGGTAAAGAAGAAGGACGGAAGTATGCGTTTGTGCATTGATTACCGTCGGCTGAACAAGGTTACCATAAAGAACAAATATCCCTTACCACGGATTGATGACCTCCTAGATCAGTTGAAAGAAGTCAGTGTGTTCTCAAAGATTGATCTTAGGTCGGGGTATCATTAGATTCAAGTAAAGAGCGCGGATGTACCAAAGACTGCATTCAGAACTTGATATGGTCATTATGAGTTCTTGGTTATGCCTTTTGGGGTGACTAATGCTCCGGCAGTTTTCATGGATTACATGAATCGAATATTCCAACCGTATCTGGATCAGTTTGTGATGATTTTCATTGATGATATCTTGGTATATTCTCAAACTTCTGAAGAGCACGAAGAGCATTTGCGAATTGTGTTGACTACTCTTCGAGAAAAGCAGTTGTATGCAAAGTTCAGCAAATGTGAGTTTTGGTTATTTGAAGTAAGTTTTCTTGGACACGTCATATCCGGAGGAGGTGTAGAGTTAGACCCTTCTAAGGTAGAAGTAGTGGTGAATTGGGATCGACCGAAGAGTGTGAAGGAAGTCAGAAGTATCTTAGGATTGGCTGGTTACTATCGAAGATTTATCATGGGGTTTGCTAAGTTAGCCTTACCGTTGACGAAACTTACACGGAAGGAAGTTGCTTTTGAATGGAATTCCGAGTGTGAGCAGAGTTTTCAGAAACTTAAGAAGAAATTGATTTCTGCACCTGTATTAGTAATTCCAGATCCTAACCAATCGTATGAAGTGTTTTGTGATGCTTCTAAGAAAGGTTTAGGCGAAGTATTGATACAAGATGGCAAAGTAGTAGCTTATGCATCTCAGCAATTGAGATCCCATGAGGAGAATTACCCTACTCATGATCTTGAACTTGCTGCGATAGTTTTTGCACTTAAAGTGTGGCGACACTACTTATATGGAGTACACTTTGAGATGTAGATGTTGTTGATTGGCTGTAATTTTTGGTAAAACTCATTGTGATTTTATCATGTCAAAACTGATGTCATGACATGTATTGAAGCCTTTATTTGTGCAGGCCTTTTCCTGATGTCAAGGCCGGTGTCATGACATCCGTAGGTGCTACATATTATTCTGTTACTAATTATGTAGGTGTGATCTGTTACGATATGCGCTTTATTTGGAAATATTGGACTGAGCCTTACTTGGAAATATTAGATTATGATCTGATTGGACTTTTCAAGAACGTACTTGATTGCTATTATCTTTGGCTCCTTGAATTGTGGAAATTAGTTTAATTATGTTAAAGACTAATTTGGATCCAAGGCCCAGCTGCTGCGTTTTGAAGACTCTATATATTACGGAAGAAGCTGCAGCCCTAAAACAGTTTTTGAGAGATAGAAGTTGTTTGGTGATTAGGGTTTTTGAAGTTCTAGTTTTCTTGTGAGCCAAACAATCATCGTGATGGTTGTCTTGGTCTAGGTGTTTTTGTTTGTGTTGTAAGAGGTACTTGAAGCTTTTAAGCAAGAGTACCATTGTACTTGATTGAAGCTTTAAGCAAGATCAAGTTGTGTCCTTGAAGTGTGTCTTCTTTTCATAGTTGTTGAGTGTTATTCATCACTGCTGTGATTGAGGGGGAGCGAGTAGGATCTCTGATCTAAGTAGCTTAGATTGAAGTTGCATTGGGTAGATATTAAGTGAAAGGTGTAGTCTTGATGTGTATTACTCTGAATTGATACTACTTATAGTGGACTTCCTCCCTGGCTTGGTAGCCCCCAGACGTAGGTGTATTTGCACCGAACTGGGTTAACAAATCACTTGTGTTATTTGTTTTATTTCTTGTTCATTATTATAGAATTGTTCAGATAGGTAATGTCGTGACATCCTTTTCGACATCACGTATCTGATTCCAGAATTTCAATTGGCATCAGAGCAGGCACCCTGCCTGTTTGGTTTACTGGGTGAGATCTAGGGACAGTATTTTCTGGTACTATGGACAAGGAAGGTGGTGGATTTGTGATTAGACCACCCATTCTGGATGGTTCCAATTATGATTATTGGAAGCCTCGCATGGTGGCTTTTCTGAAATCCGTGGATAGTAAAGCATGGAGAGCTGTAAACAAAGGATGGGAACATCCTGTCACTACTAATAAAGATGGCAAGAAAACTCTTAAACCGGAGGAAGAATGGGACAAAGATGAGGAGGCATTGGCGCTTGGCAACTCTAAAGCTTTAAATGCTTTATTCAATGGAATTGACAGGAATATATTCAGACTAGTACACCATTGTGAACTAGCCAAAGATGTCTGGGATACCCTCAAGACCACTCATGAAGGTACTTCCACAGTGAAGATGTCAAGACTTCAGCTGCTAACTACGAAGTTTGAACATCTAAGGATGAAAGATGATGAAAGTATTCAGGATTTTCACATGAATATCCTTGACATTGCAAATACCTCAGGAGCTTTGGGAGAAAAAATGTCTGATGAAAAGCTGGTGAGAAAAATCCTTAGATCCCTGCCTAAGAGATTTGATATGAAAGTTACAGCTATAGAAGAGGCACAGGATATCAGCAAAATGAAGGTAGAAGAGTTAATTGGATCTCTTCAAACCTTTGAGATGGGGATCAGTGACAATTTTGAAAAGAAGAACAAAAGCATAGCTTTTATGTCCAACTCTCAAGAAGAAGCAGAGGAAAGTAGAGAAGAAAATCTATCTGAATCTATAGCTATGCTTGGTAAACAATTTAACAAAATTATGAGAAGAATGGATTAGAAGCCAAGACCTAATGTCAAGAACATCTCATCTGACACTAGTAGATCTTATGACTCTGGCAGAAGAGCTAAACCAGAAGAAAAGTACAATCACAGCAAAGGAATTCAATGCCATGGATGTGAAGGGTATGGACATATTAGAGCTGAATGTCCTACTTATCTCAAGAAACAAAAGAAAGGACTGTCAGTCTCCTGGTCTGATGAAGATTCTGAGAGTGACTTTGAAGAAGAATCAGCCAAACATGTCACAGCCCTTACTGGTGTTTGTAATTCTGATGAAGACTCTAGTGAAGATGAGCTAACCTTTGAAGAACTGGCAGCCTCCTATAGGAAGCTGTGTATCAGAAGTGCTGAAGTCTGTCAACAAGGTGAAAAGCAGAAGAAATACATAGTTCAGTTGGAGGCTGATAACAAAGGACTTAGTAAAACAATATCTGAACTAAACAGTGAAATTATCATGCTACAATCCAAACTTGATCAGATGTCAAAATCTGTAAAAATGTTGAACAGTGGCTCGGATATGTTGGAGGAGATTCTGCAGATTGGAAAGAGTTCAGGAGATATGTCTGGTATAGGTTTTGTTGGTACAAAGAAACATTCCCAAGATGGTAATAGGGCTAAACCTGAAACTGAGATGTTGAACCCGATGTCAAAACATGCGACTCAACATCAAGACAAAAGTAAAATGAAGAGAAAATTTCAAAGATGGAGATGCCATTACTGTGGAAGATTTGGACACATTAAGCCCTTTTGCTTCAGATTATATGGATACCCAGATCAAGCTCCATACTACAGACCTAAGCAGATCATGCCCATCCAGAAGCAACAATGGATACCCAAAAATATGGCTTTAATAGCTCATACATCTCTTAGAGTATCAGCCAAAGAAGATTGGTATTTTGACAGTGGATGTTCCAGACACATGACTAGAATCAAGAATCTGCTTGTTGATATCAAAAATCACTCTACTAGCTATGTAACCTTTGGTGATGGAGCTAAAGGAGAAATCAAAGGAGTTGGAAAACTTGACTGTTCAGGAGTTCCAAATCTAGAGGGTGTTTTGTTGGTCAAGGGCCTGACTGCTAATCTCATAAGCATCAGTCAACTCTGTGACCAAGGATACCAAGTTAACTTCACTAAAACTGAGTGTGTGGTTACTAATGAAGAAAAGGAAGTAGTAATGAGGGGAGTCAGATCCAAAGATAACTGCTACTTGTGGGTGTCTCATGAATCCAGCTACTCAACTGTATGCTCTAAAGAAGAAGAGGCAAAGCTGTGGCACCAAAAACTTGGCCATCTTCATCTAAGAGGTATGAAAAGGATTGTCTCTTTGGAAGCTGTGAGAGGAATTCCTAAGCTACAAATTGATGAAGGAAGAATATGCGGTGAATGTCAGGTAGGAAAACAAACCAGGATGTCACATCCAAAGGTTAGACATCTGACCACTTCCAGAGTTCTAGAACTGCTTCATATGGACTTGATGGGACCAATGCAAATGGAGAGTCTTGGAGGAACGAAATATGCTTATGTGGTTGTGGATGACTACTCTAGATACACTTGGATAAACTTCATCAAAGAAAAGTCAGATGTGTTTGATGTTTTCAAAGATCTGTGTCATAGAATTCAAAGGGAAAAAGAAAATGGTGTTGTGAGAATTAGAAGTGATCATGGAAAGGAATTTGAAAATCAAAAATTTGCTGATTTCTGCTCCTCTGAAGGAATACATCATGAATTTTCATCCCCTATTACTCCATAGCAAAATGGGGTTGTTGAAAGAAAAAATAGAACTATTCAAGAATCATCCAGAGCTATGATTCATGCTAAGAAACTTCCTATCTACTTCTGGGCTGAAGCCATGAATACTGCTTGCTATGTTCATAATAGAGTTACCTTAAGAAAAGGAACCTCTACCACCCTATATGAGATCTGGAAGGGAAGAAAACCCACTGTCAAATACTTCCATGTGTTTGGTAGTAAGTGTTACATTCTTGCTGATAGAGATCACAGAAGGAAGATGGATTCCAAGAGTGATGAAGGGATCTTTCTGGGCTACTCTATAAACAGTAGAGCCTATAGAGTGTTCAACTCAAGAACCAGAGTAATAATGGAATCCATAAATGTTGTGGTTGATGATGTCCACAATCAAGCAGATGTCACAGAAGATGTCGGAACATTCTGGGAATTTACAGCTGAAGGATCTACTAAAGAAGATGATTGCAGTCCTACTATCACAGAGTCTGAAGCTGAACCTCCTAACAAAGGTCCATCTATAAGGGTTCAAAAAGATCATCCTAGTGAACTTATTATAGGAAATCTCAACAGTGGAGTTACTACAAGGTCAAGAGAACTAGTTTCAAATTCTTGTTTTGTGTCAAAAATTGAACCTAAGAATGTTAAGGAAGCATTGACAGATGAGTTCTGGATTAATGCTATGCAAGAAGAACTAGGCCAGTTTGAAAGGAATGAAGTATGGGAGCTGGTACCAAGACCTAAAGGTACTAATGTCATTGGAATAAAATGGGTTTACAAGAACAAGTCAGATGAACTGGGAACTATTATCAGAAACAAAGCAAGGCTAGTTGCTCAAGGATACACTCAAGTTGAAGGAATTGGCTTTGATGAAACCTTTGCTCCTGTTGCTAGACTTGAGTCAATTAGATTACTGCTAGGAGTTGCTTGTATTCGAAGATTCAAACTATACCAGATGGATGTGAAGAGTGCTTTCTTGAATGGATACTTGAGTGAGGAAGTTTATGTGGAACAACCTAAAGGTTTTGCTGATCCAAACCATCCTGACCATGTGTACAAACTAAGAAAAGCTCTTTATGGCCTGAAACAAGCCCCTAGAGCTTGGTATGAGAGACTAACTGAGTTTCTTACTAGTAATGGGTACAGGAAAGGAGGGATAGATAAAACTCTTTATGTTAAAGATGAAGGAGGAAAGATCCTGATTGCTCAAATCTATGTGGATGATATTGTGTTTGGTGGGATGTCAGACAAGATGACTAGACACTTTGTTGATCAGATGCAATCAGAATTTGAAATGAGTCTAGTTGGAGAATTAACTTATTTCCTTGGGCTGCAAGTTAAACAGATGGAAGACTCAATCTTTCTCTCTCAGAGCAAGTATGCTAAAAACATTGTCAAAAAGTTTGGAATGGAAAATGCTACTCACAAAAGAACACCAGCACCTACTCATTTAAAACTGTCCAAAGATGAAAAGGGAACTAGTGTTGATCAAAGTTTATATAGAAGCATGATAGGAAGCCTGTTGTATCTTACAGCCAGTAGACCTGATATTGCCTTTGCTGTTGGGGTGTGTGCTAGGTATCAAGCAGATCCCAAGGTCAGTCACATAAACCAAGTCAAGAGGATCCTGAAATATGTGAATGGTACTTGTGAGTATGGAATGCTCTACTCTCATGGGTGTGAACCTATTCTCACTGGATATTGTGATGCAAATTTGGGCTGGAAGTGCTGATGACAGAAAAAGTACTTCAGGAGGATGTTTCTTCTTGGGGAATAATCTTATTTCATGGTTCAGCAAGAAACAAAATTGTGTATCTTTATCCACTGCAGAGGCAGAATACATTGCAGCAGGAAGTAGCTGTTCTCAGCTTGTTTGGATGAAACAAATGTTAACAGAATACAATGTCACACAAGATGTCATGACATTATATTGTGACAACCTAAGTGCCATTAACATTTCAAAGAATCCTATTTAGCATAGCAGGACCAAGCACATTGATATTAGACACCACTACATTAGAGATCTTGTTGAGGATAAAGTAATTGCCTTGGAACATGTTGCTACTAATCTTCAGCTGGCTGATATTTTCACAAAAGCCTTGGATGCAAATCAATTTGAAAATCTAAGAAGTAAGCTAGGCATTTGTCTTTGTGAAGAATTATAGCAATTAACCGGGTGTGGGGCCAACAAAATCCTTCTCTCCAAATATTTGTTATCATTACATATTAAAGTGTATTTTCCCCCTCTTTTACACTTTCTCCAAACAGTTCCCATTCCCACAAAACCTATTTTCGGCATTCACGTTACCTCTCTGATTCGCTGCATTCACAAACCTCTCTCCATCATTCCATTTTCTCTCAACATGTCTCAGAGTTCTCCCTCAAAGAAATCGTCTCCTCCCTCTGAAACAGCATCAGGGTCTAGGGCACCAAATGTGGTGAGTGATCAAGATGTTGTGTTGAATGTTGTGCCATTGAACACTGTTCCAGCTACCGATCCTGTTCGTAGTCTTACAAGAAAGATGCATGCAAGAAAATCGACTGGTGGGTCTGTTCCAGAAACCTTTTCTGCTCAGGGTAAAGAGGGCTCGGCATATGTTCACAATGCGATCGCAGGTCTTGTCACAAGAATCTTGAATGAAGTACATAAGGTAGAAGGAATATTTGTTCCTTTAGCCCAAGCTCCGGCCTCTGAGAACAGCAGAGACGATCAAGATGATGCTAGCAAAGATCAGGTTGATGTTGAGACATCTGAAGATAACAATGTTGATATCTCTGGTGCTAAAGATGTTGAGACTTCTGAAGCTAAAGATGTTGAAACATCTGGAACTAAAGATGCTGAGATTCTTGAAACAGAAAAAGCTGAAGAGGTCCCTGCTACTCCTTCTAAAGAAACTCTTAAAGAAGGCCCTACTGTGAATGATGTGGTGGATCTGGATAGTCTGGCTGATCCTATTGACATTGCTGATGATGAGCTCATATCTAGCATCTCTCATAGAGTCAAGACTCGAAAGGGAAAATAGGTTTGTGATCAACCTCCTTCCAAACCTAAAGCTACTCCTCAAACGAAGTTTACCAAAGAAAAGATCAAGAAGGCCCTTACTGAACCTTCAAAAACTGGGAGCAAGGTTGCTGTGAAGAAGAGGAAAGAAAGAAGTGCTTCTGACCCTGAAGACAATGTCTTAAATGATGTCCCTGACATCCCTTCAAAGAAAAGGCATGCTGTCACCAAAGCCTCCACTACTGTTCCTGATATTCCCTTGGACAACATCTATCTGCACTATGCTTCAAATGCTATGCAATGGAAGTATGTTTTTCAGCGAAGATTGGCTTTGGAAAGAGAACTTGCAAATGATGCTCTTGAATGTCAAGAAATCATGAAGCTCATCAAATCTGCAGGTTTGCTTAAAACTGTTACCCATTTTTCTAAATGCTATGAAATGCTTGTGAAGGAGTTTATAGTAAATTTATCTCAAGATTGTGCTGATGGGAAAGCTGAGGATTTTCATAAGGTGTATGTTAGAAGAAAGTGTATAGAATTCTCCCCAACTGTTGTTAACCTCTATCTAGGTAGGAATGATGAGGCTCAACCTGAGCTTGAAGTGACTGATAATGAGGTGTGCAAAGTGATCACTGGTGGTAAGGTTAAGAAGTGGCCCATAAAGAGTAAACTGTCTGCTAGTTCTCTTAATTTCAGGTATGCATTGCTACAAAAAGCCTAGGAAGATTCATATATGCTGTGGGAACTAAGACTAAGTTTGATTATGGAACTTACATATTTGATCAAATTATGAAGCATGTTGGTACCTCTACTACAAAGATGCCCATTGCTTTTCCTTCTCTGATATGTGGGATTATTCTTAATCAGTACCCTGGGATTCTGAAAGCTAAAGACTCTGTGTGCAAGAGGGAGAGTGCCTTGTCCTTCCACCATAAGTTGCTCCAAAGATCAGATGACATGACATCTGCTGGGACATCACAAACCAGCAAATCTGTCTCCAAATCCTCCCTTATTGCTGAGCTGAAAGAGACTTGTAAAGAGTTGGACAATAGGAAGATGAAGCTTGAAAAGCTCATTCAGAGTCTTGAGCAGTCTGCAGATGATGACCATGCTGGTGGAAGTGAAGGTGCTGGTAGTGGTGATGATGAAGATAATGGTGCTGATAGTGGTGATGATGAAGAGGCTGAGGATAGTGAAGGTGCTGAAGAGACTGAGAGTAGTGATGCTGGTGAAGAGATTGGTGGCTCTAGTGTTCTGAAGAAACTGATGAATTTGACAATTAGTCCTACTTCTCTTATGTTGTTTCTCTGGTGATTGACTTAGTGTTGTTTTTTTTGTACTCTTGTGTGGTTTGGCTCCTTTTATGGCTAAAAAGGGGGAGTAAATGGATATGTTTTTTTATTGGTGTTGTATGGTCTATTTGACTAAGGATATTGGTATTATGTAACTGATGATTAAATAGCTGTTTTCTGGTTTCTCTAGTGATTAAACAAGCTGGTTGTTGTTTACCTCTGCTACATAATTTATTTTTCTGTATTCTTCGTGTTGTGATCTGCTGCTTGTGCTCTAATATTATATGGTTGCATTTATTCTTGTTTTAGCCAAAAATTAGCCAAAGGGGGAGTTTGTAGATGTTGATGATTGGCTGTAATTTTTGGTAAAACTCATTGTGATTTTATCATGTCAAAACTGATGTCATGACATGTATTGAAGCCTTTATTTGTGCAGGCCTTTTCCTGATGTCAAGGCCGATGTCATGACATCCGTAGGTGCTACATATTATTCTGTTACTAATTCTGTAGGTGTGATCTGTTACGATATGCGCTTTATTTGGAAATATTGGACTGAGCCTTACTTGGAAATATTAGATTATGATCTGATTGGACTTTTCAAGAACGTACTTGATTGCTATTATCTTTGGCTCCTTGAATTGTGGAAATTAGTTTAATTATGTTAAAGACTAATTTGGATCCAAGGCCCAGCTGCTGCGTTTTGAAGACTCTATATATTACGGAAGAAGCTGCAGCCCTAAAACAGTTTTTGAGAGATAGAAGTTATTTGGTGATTAGGGTTTTTGAAGTTCTAGTTTTCTTGTGAGCCAAACAATCATCGTGATGGTTGTCTTGGTCTAGGTGTTTTTGTTTGTGTTGTAAGAGGTACTTGAAGCTTTTAAGCAAGAGTACCATTGTACTTGATTGAAGCTTTTAAGCAAGATCAAGTTGTGTCCTTGAAGTGTGTCTTCTTTTCATATTTGTTGAGTGTTATTCATCACTGCTGTGATTGAGGGGGAGCGAGTAGGATCTCTGATCTAAGTAGCTTAGATTGAAGTTGCATTGGGTAGATATTAAGTGAAAGGTGTAGTCTTGATGTGTATTACTCTGAATTGATACTACTTATAGTGGACTTCCTCCCTGGCTTGGTAGCCCCCAGACGTAGGTGTATTTGCACCGAACTGGGTTAACAAATCACTTGTGTTATTTGTTTTATTTCTTGTTCATTATTATAGAATTGTTCAGATAGGTAATGTCGTGACATCCTTTTCGACATCACGTATCTGATTCCAGAATTTCATGAGATGTTCAGTGATCATAAGAGTTTGAAATACCTCTTCGATCAGAAAGAGCTGAATATGCGTCAAAGAAGGTGGATGGAATATCTTAAAGATTATGACTTTGAACTAAGGTACCATCCCGGAAAAGCTAATAAGGTAGCAGATGCCTTGAGTAGGAAGGAATTTCGGGTTGCAGAATTGATGATGTTGGAATATGGACTATTGGAGAAATTTCGAAACCTCAATCTTTAGTTCGAGTGGACATCCAATGGTGTATTGATTAGTAACTTGAGTATCCAAAATGAGTTGAGAGAAAGGATTCGAGTAGCTCAAGGGTATGATGAACAATTGCTATCAAGTGAGAACATGTCAGACTTTGTTCGATCCCCTGATGGAACTATTTTGTTTAAGAAGAGGATGTGCATACCAGATAATTCAGAATTGAAGTGTCTGATTCTTGATGAAGCCCACAAGAGTAGATTTTCTATTCATCCTGGATCGACCAAAATGTATCAAGATTTAAATAAAGAATTTTGGTGGCCAGGAATGAAGAAGGAAATTACAGAGTATGTAGCACGGTGTTCCATTTGTCAACAGGTTAAGATTGAACACTAGAGACCAGGTCCAACCATTAGAGATACCAGTTTGGAAGTGGGATAGTATCTCGATGGATTTCATCGTGGGATTACCTCGTACCCGAGGTGGATACAACTCTATATGGGTAATAGTGGACAAGTTAACTAAGTCTGCTCACTTTTCCCTGTAAAGACGACTCGCAAGGTGATTCATCTTGCAATGCTTTTCATAGCGGAGATTGTGCGGTTACATGGTGTACCGTCTAGTATAGTGTCCGATCGAGATCCAAAGTTCACTTCGAGATTTTGGAAGATGTTTCACAAGGAATTCGGGACTAGATTGGATATGAGTACATCTAATCATCCACAATCTGATGGTCAGACGGAAAGGACAATCCAGACGATTGAAGATATGTTGAGAGCCTGTATTCTGGAAGAAGGTGGAAGTTGGAAGGATCATCTTCCTTTGATAGAGTTCGCTTATAATAATAGTTACCATGCTAGTTTGGGTATGGCTCCCTATGAGGCATTATATGGGAGGAAGTGCCGATCTCCCGTGTGTTGGGATGAAGTAGGAGAGAAAAGTATTCTTGGACCAGAGATTATACAAGAGACCACTAAGAAAGTCAAGGTAATTCAAGATAACCTTAAGAAATCCCAAGACCGACAGAAGAATTATGCGGACATGCGAAGGAGACCTCTAGAATTTGAAGTGGGAGATCACATGTATTTGAAGGTCACCCCGAGGTTGAGGTTGGGAGGACCGTTTAAAACACGTAAACTCGGTCCAAGGTACGTGGAACCTTATCAGATTGTGAGTAGGGTAGGTAAAGTTGCCTATCAATTGGCTTTGCCACCTTCACTATCCGGGCTACATGATGTGTTTCACGTATCTCAGCTCCGAAGATTCGTGCCTGATGCTTACCATCCTATCCTTCCGGATTCTGTTGTGGTGGAACCAAATCTTTCCTACGATCCATAACCTAGTCGTATCTTGGAGCATGCTTCTTTACGGACTAAGGAGATACCTCTTGTGAAAGTGTTGTGGGATGAGACGCGTCCTGAGGAAGCTACGTGGGAGCTCAAGTCAAAGATGCGGGAATCCTACCCTCACTTGTTCTGGTAAGTTCGAATTTGAGGACGAATTCTAGTTAAGGGGGGGAGAATGTAATGCTCGGTATCATACTTAATTCAATAATTGTTATTAGTTCCTCTTGTACAAATATTGGATAAGTATAGTACATATTACTATAATTGGCTTGCTTTTGGGTTAATGAGTCAATTAGTAATAGAGAAGGGGCATTATGGTCTTAGCACCACTTACTTAGACTTAGGACTTGTTTGGTCCCTCACTCTTTTACTTGGCCAAAATCAAAATTTCTGAAATAGGAATGGAAGAGAGAGAAGCGTGGAATAGAAGGAGAAGAGGAGGGAGCCATCATCATCTTCAAGCTTTGCATGAACCAAGATCTAACCTCAAGCTTTGATTTTTGTCCTCATCTCTGCTCCCGCATAATCATCTTCATCTAGGTGAGTCCTTAGTTACTGACTTTGGGAAACATTTTGGGGTTAATGCCAACTTTTGGGATTAAGGGTTTGTGAGTAAATGCTTTTAATCCTCATTTTATGCATATATTAGACTCTATTGGTAGTAATAATTCGTTTACATCTTGTTCTATATCTCATTATTCGATTAAAGAGGGTTGCATGTGAAGATTTGGGGCTTGGGGACCCCAAATGCGTTGCTGATTTTTCTGAGTTTAGTAGAGTTCACTATAGCGAACTTTCATTCGCTGTAGCGAATAAACTTGGGAGTTGAATTGATTTATTCGTTGGAGCTCGCTACCATTCGCTGTAGCGAATCGGGGCTTCGCTGGGAGTTCACTGTAGCGAACTGACCTGGATTTGAGAAAGTTTGCTTCTGTTTGAGTTCGCTGTAGCGAACTAGTCTGATGCAGAATTTGTATTTCATCCCTAATGAGTGCAACTTCGTTCCATATCGGAAACCGAAAGCCTCTTATGATTGGTATGATATCCTGATGCACGTTTTAAGTACTAATTTAATTATTCATGGATATTTACTCATGCTCAATGTTGTAGCATGATGTAATACAATTGTATGGAATGACTTATGAATGATTGTTTTGGACCGTTGTTTTGGACCGTTGTTTTGGTTAAACATTCGGGATTGTTGCTTTGTGTGTTCCGGCGCTTATTATGCGTGTGGTATGCTAGAATCGAAGTGGGCCACTACTAGGTGGTAAGGCACCATTGTGTATGGACTAGTTTCCGACAATACCATTACAAGTGTGCTTGTGAGAGTCTTTATGGTGTGTCTCACATGGAGAATACACCTTGGCGTTCTTTGTATGATTAACACAGCTGAGCTACCATTGTGAGTGTGCTTGTTAGAGTCTTTATGGCGTGTCTCACCTGAAGAATACACCTGGCGTGCTTGGTATGGTGGAGTTGTGATGCCAATTAGGCGACATCACTTGGATAACTCACCTCTAGTGGTGCCACGTAGGCTACACCATTAGGCTCCTAACCAGTTGGGCTTGTACAGTCAATTAGGCGTATTCGCACTTGCGGGAACCATATTGCGTATGGATGATGGCGGGGCCGTGACGCCATGTAGGCAATGTCACCGCAGTAACTCGTCACAGATAGGATTCCATGTAGGATTTGTACGTTTCATCTAGCGATGGTCTTGTGCGAGTCTTCTTGACGACAGGTGCTTGGTGACTCACCGAGGGTGTGTGTGCAGCCTTGGTAGTTTGGTTGTTACCACTTCTAGATTCCCCGTACATGGGTATGGGTTGCATACGTGTTTACTATACTATTTGTGTACTTGTGACATGATGACTACTATGGTGGACGAATCATCTGTTTGCTCTGTATTTGTACCGGATGTGAGGACAACCCCGAATTAATGGAGGATTCGTTCTGTTATGCATGTACCCTTTAGATCCGAGTGGACCCATAGGATAGATGGACTCACTGAGATTTAGTAATCTCATCCCATTCAATTCTATCTTTTTCAGGTGGTTCGAGGCAAGATCGCGACAAAGGCAAGATGGACTAGCCTTTTAGCGTTTCTTGATGGATGCTTATCTTTTGTTCCATTTCATGTGTATCTTAGTTCTTTCTTTAAATGATGTACTAACTTATACGGTGTATTATTTTGGCCATGATACATTCGGCTTTTATACCTTGTACTGATGATGTACTTTCTTTTTCGCTGCGATATTATGTTATATTGTCTTTATGTACCATTATTAGCATTACATGCATATTATTCTAGACATATATGTGTGGAGTGTTACAGCTATGTATTCTGATGAGTCTATCAATGAATAATGCTCAAAGAGTGCATGTGAAAATTTCAAACTGTTTAGAAAATAATTTGGATTTAACCATTCATTGTAAATCTAAAGATGATGATCTAGGCTGCCATCTTTTTCATCCTAATGAAAGTTTTGGTTTTGATTTTAAAACTAATTTTATTGGAGGAACATTATTTTTTTGTTCCTTTCAATGGAATGAAAAGTTTTATTGGTATGATATATACAAACAAACAAGAGATTATAAAAAAGGTGGTGATTTCAACTGGTCTGTAAAAAGTAATGGACCATGTTTGGCTCTTTCATCTAGTCCTACTTGTTTTCCTTGGAATGATTAATTACTGTTGTAAAACCTTTTATATCATGATAAATTATGTACTTGGAGGATTTGATAACTCACTCTTTTATACAACAATATTTATTTATTTTTGTTGTGCGTTTCATATTATTTGATGATTATGTTGATTTATTTAAATGTCTAAATAAACATAAAATTAGATTTTAAATAAGAGTTTAAGTTTTTTTTTTGAAATTTATCGATATTTTTGTCTTGGCATTTAATTTAATCGTCTTTGCTATAAAATTTATCGATATTTTCGTCTTGGCATTTAATTTATTAAACTATACTCTTTAATAATTTTTTCTGCGGTACTTAAAAAATCACTTTATTTTACAAAATGGGAAGAGAAATTTTAAATGCAAAAGTGGGTTTTTTTTTTACCTTTATAAAAATAAAGAAGTGTAGTATAAATAATTTAGTTTTGTCAACTTTTTATACAATATGTTTTTATGTAACATGGAATTTCATAAATTTAGTGTAATTTATCATCCATTTAAGTTTATATAGTTATATTTTACCAAAATATTTGATATTGAGTTAGGATATTTAATCTGTGACGTTAGCTACCACCTTGTAATAATACTACAAAAAAAAAAACTTAAATTCTTATTACATGTTGAGAAATGTATGATTATAGTGTTTAAAAACACCATTAAATAATTATTTTTAATTAATTCATATATACTGATGAAATATGTCACTTTTAAAACCATTTAATGATTTTTTTTCTTCTATCTATCATATAAGAAAAGTCTACCATTTGGGACTTTCTTAGGCTATCCACATCAGCATCTGTTCCATGGTTAATCCACATCAGCTTTGGCGGTTACACTTCTCAAAATTCTCACGCTCTCCTCTTTCTCTTCCAAAACGGTTTCTCCTCTTTTTTCAGAACCGGCACATTCTCTTCACTCACCATTCTCTTCAATGCACGGTTACATTACATTGACTGTTTGTCTTCCCATTTTCAAAACGATTCAATCTATCTTCAATTACCATTCTCTTCATCTCCATTCAACTTTCGCAACCGCCCACATCCACCTCTGCCTACTCCGCTCTAGATCAAAACCTGCGTCGCCTGCAACTGCTGATTTTGCCGTCGTATCCCCAACACCGACGACTACACCACCGCCACGCATCAACGATTGAAACATGGTATGTCGATATTGGCTTTTGGTTCCTGATGGAAATAGATAGAAAGATGTGATAAAGGTTTGAAATTTAAACATTACAAGGTCTTGATATTTCGTCTTGATGGATGAATCTAAATCAAGGTATGGAAATCATAAATTCGAATCCCTAATTTTTTTCAGGGCTTTTTCAGGGCTTAATTAGAGGCTAAAATCAGAAACAAATGGAGGATAGCAATAGACCGAATTCCCATCACAAGGGTCTCCGACCAAAATCACCTAAGGGTCTTCGAACCGGTTAAATCGGCACTGCTGATAAAAAGATAAGTGTATTTACTTACAACTGGTACCATTACATCAATTCTATTATGTAATTGTTAAAACTGTTCTTTCATAAACTTAATGAATCTCTGTCTTGATGTAAATTCAGTGGTAAATCAAAGAAAGTTAATCTGATTGCCCCACTCCGAAGCCAACGTTCAATTCATCCAATAGAAGAATCAACATAATTCAGCAGTGAAGTCACAATTGATGTTGCAATTGAATACAAATTTTGATTTGGCAATGTTTAATGGAGAAATCCTATGTCAGGTATATCGAATTCCTTTTCAACCGGTGTTCAGATTGATTTCAAATTTTAATACTTGATTTCTATGGATTTGTTGGTTGGTTATCACAATTGATGTTGCAATTGAATACAAATTGATTTGGCAATGTTTAATGGACAAATCCTGTGTCAGCTATATCGAATTCCTTTTCAACCGGTGTTCAGATTGATTTCAAGTTTTAATACTTGATTTCATTGGATTTGTTGGTTGTTTATTTCAATTTGGAAAATGTTTAGATTTATGTTATTTCATATTGATTTTCTTTCATTTGCTTTGTTCATTTTGTTGAATGAAACAAATTCTTTTCACTGTTGATCTTTTGACAACATCAGGAATGTAGTTGGCTATGTTAGTCCAACCTATGGCGCTTCCACACCCATCCGAGGATCCCATTCAAATACCAATGATCATTCCTTTGAAGTTTCTGCATCTGTCTTTTTCCTTTTAAAAACTTAATAAAAGTGTTAGTTGTAGAAGTTGCTATAGCTGTGCGTAGTATTTTTTGAAGTTCTATATAACCAGTATCATTATGAGCATGATGCTGATTTTGTTCATATAAAGATGTTGCGCAACAATACTTTCGTTACAGTGAATGATGCTTTCTCTCAGACTGGAATCATTGATCCTTTTGCTAAGCGTCATATAACATCTTCCCACGCTGTTCCTTTAGGCGGTGTTGGGTAAGTTCTCAATCCTTACAATTTCTCTTCTAATCATGAACTAACAGTTCACTATCTGTTTTCTTCTTTTCACACTCATCTACAGTGTAGGAAGTATTGGAAGAAGTTTTAAAGGTGAGTTTCAGCGTTGGCAGCTATTCCCTCTCGCAAGTGAAGACAAACCAGTAAAATAAAATGACAGTAATGTTGCATTCAGATGTAGAGGCTCGCATTGGAGCACACCTTAAATTTTCTGTACTTCTATTACCAAATTCCTTCCATACACATGAAGTTTCTTCGCCGCGGTCCAGATATCTAGATCAACGCAGCAAAAAGAATTCCCATACTGCAGCTGCATCCGCTTCAATTACAGCTTTACTCGAAAAACTCCGCAGGGGCAAAGATAGTACAAATGCAGATCACGGGAATGTTGTTCATGGTGACAAGGAAAGAGATATTGTGGTCGAAGAGTGGAAGCGATGCCGTGGCTTAAAGACTTCATCTAACTTTTACAAACTCAGCTCGATCATTGATAGGGCTGCAGGATCAACGAATTTGACTGACACGGTAAGTAGCTGAATTGATATCTATCAATAGGTTTAATAATTGTGATTTTTCTTAATACTATTTTGATTATTGAACTAGATTTCAGTAACCATATGTTATCAAGCTTAGCGAAGATCAAATGGGCCAGCTTCTCTCTGCCTTTTGGATTCAGGCCAACCTTCCTGATAATTTGCCTTCGAATATTGAAGCTATAGCTTATTCATTTATATTGACACTAATTATTTTGCGCATGAAGGTAGTTTATCTTTGCATATTCACACTGATTATTTTGATTATTTTAGTCGTTAATTCTGAATATGTATTACTATGTATTGTATGACTCAGAAAGAGTTATAAGGTTTAAAGGATTTCTATGGATTGTAGGCTTGCAGCAGAGTTTAATGGTTTATTGTGAGGGTGAGTTAGTGAAGGTAACACTGTCTTCAAACCACCCCCCGTGCAAACAGCAATTACCGAGGCAACAATGGTATTGGGATTGAGAAACTTTTTATTTGAATCCCTAAACTTGTGATTTAATATGGTTAATCACACTCTTTTCTATATGGTTATGGTTGATTTTGTTGAATTCTTTATTGGTTAATCACACTCTTTTCTACTGCTCTTTTCTATAGGCATACAATTTGCTTGAGCCATCATGGACGAGCATACACAGGCACGCCAGAAATGTGGCGGTGCCAAGCAGCATTTTGTAGATGCTCTTCTCACTTTGCAATACAAATGTGATCTTAGTGAAGACACCATAATTGGTCTCCTATGGGTATGTTATTTGAAGTTGTTAGCGTCTTTATAAATTAGTATCGTTAGATCGAAATCTAATGACTCAGATGCAAAATATTGTAAGGTACAATTTAGATCTCTCTATTTCACCAACTTAAAGCATAGCTTATATTTTTTTCTTTATTTGACAGGACATGAGGGGCCATGATTTTAGGCTACTTCCTTTTGGAGCAGGCCGTCGGGTATGTCCGGGTGCATAACTTGGAATCAATATGATGACATCTATGTTGGGTCATCTGTTGCACCATTTCTGTTGGGTACCACCTGAGGCAGTGAACCCTGAGGAGATTGATATGGTAGAGAACCCTGGAATGGTTACATATATGAGGACTCCATTACAGGTTGTGGCTTCCCCTAGGCTTTCCTCATACTGATATAAACATGTTCCAGCTGATATCTAATCTTTTGTTTTTCTTACTGCAATGTTGCTATTTTTTCAAACTGTTGAGTAAATTTCTTGTGGGACTTATTTCTACCATCGTGTCATATGTTACTATCATTGGAACCCGTAACTTTTTTACCCTTGGATCTCTATAAGAAAGGCTTTTTAGGGTCGTCTAACTCAGATTTTTATTGTTTACTTTGCAGGTGATGTACTCTCTGGAACATTATCTTCAAGTGCAGAACATCACTACAGTATCCTTGAAGGATGGTTTGGTGTGCATTGGTGGACTGGATGAACGGTTATTGTCCTTCTTACGACAGTTACTATATTTTCTCCCCTAGCATGCTTTAAGCGAATTGGTAAGTGACATTTCTTCGTTTTAAATATTTTACTTAATTTGAGCTTCATTGGTCATAAATCATGTTGTTTATAGGATATGTATACATTTCTTTATCAGCGATTCTATTCTGGAAATGAGATTCTTAAGTGATTATATATTCAATATTTAATTTGGCATGGTCCTTTCTTAAGTGACTATATATTCAATATTTAATTTGACTACGTTGACATGCAAAATTATGATAAAGGACCTAAGGTACAATTTTGTCAATCACTACATATTAGGATGTTATACTATGATTAAATAATATTCTGTTACCATAGAAAGAACTGGGCCACTTTTTCTGTTCATATTGTGGCTTATATCAATTGTCGGCAAACGGGCACGGGGGACACTTCTTTATAGTTTAGAGATTTTGGTGGTCTATATTCACCAAACAATTCCAGATATATAGTGCATTTGCATTATAGTCTCTTACTAATAGTATAGTATTATTCACCCTCACCCATTATTACTTAAACACTTTCTTCCTTCATATAATTGAATAACTATTCCTTAATTGGATTTTGATTGCTATCTGATTTCGATGAGTTGCTGATTTTGCGCTCTTTAAAGATATGCACACATAATTTATTTCATATGCCGTATATTTGCATTGCAGGTTGATGAGGAGAGATCCAATGGGTTCACTTGGATATGCCAGTTTGAAGCCGTCTCTAAATAAGATAGCTGAATCTACTGACGGCCGTCCTTCTGAGATGGGCATGGTTGCTACCTCGAGAAACGACGAGGTACTTGAAAGTCAAACTGTTCTGAAAAGTGATCATTGCCCTGGATGTCAAAATCCAAGATTGTTCTGAAAAAGTTGAGGAGGTTGTTGCCAAGCAAAAGAAGGAGGCTGTGATTCAGAAAGTTGAGGAGGAAAATAGTTCAGAGGAAGATTCCTCTGAATCTGAGGATGCTGTTATGTTGTTTTACTCGAGGCATGCTATTTTTTGTGATATCAGAAACCTGTTGTGAAAGCCGCTAACATGTCAAAGTAAGAGCAATAATAGTTTCCAGTTTCAGATAAGTCGTATATTCGATTCGGAGTGTTTCGGCTGTTACAGTGCTGTTCTATGTCTTATCCAGGTAGAAGAAGGCTTTGGTTCTTGAGGTGCTTACCACTAATTTATTTTTAGTTCTCCATCATAATCAGGTTGAGGATTATCTTCAGCATGTGACTAATGTATTTCCATTACAGGTATCTTTTTAACCTTTTACTGTACTTTATTTTTTCCTAATATTAGTAAACTAAACGCAGGAATAATGTTTCAACATATTCCCAACTGTGTTGCCACTGATTCTATTCATTATTATTCCATGAACTTCTTTGTATTTTCTCATTTTGAAAAGAAATATCAACATCTAATTTCCACATTGCAAGTTTCGCAGTTCTATTTTCTTGGGAGACCGTAAATAACAGGCTGGCTTCTTCCTTTGCATTCTTCAAAAGATTTGTGAGTAGTATATATTTCAACATATCATTTCTTTCTGTTGTAGGTTCGAACCCAAGTGGATTGTTGCGGGTGACCCGACGCCTCTTCATTTTGATCCTTCACAGCTACCAACTGAGTTACTCTTACCACTTTTTTACCCAATTAATTTGTTTTGTGATTTACGTGGTTATTTATATACTTTTGTGATTATTTATTGAATAGTTTTGCAGTAAAAAGTTACCATTCCTAATGCTGCTCTGATAACTTTTTACTGACTTTTGGATGTCCATGCTATATTGTGAATATAGGTTATGTCATTGACTTGAGTATGTTTAGCCGAGTATATGGTTATTTCAAGAAAATACAATTGTTTACTGGCCTTATATGGTAAAAGTTGCTTCAATTAGAATTTTTTTATGTTTGTAAATTTTGAATGACTGGAATATGAATCTGTAATATGTTCCTTCATTAATTATTTTCATCCTTTTGAGGTGGGTGATTGCTTTTGCTTTATGCTTTTCGGTTTGTAGTTGTATTTGACGCTAATTCCCTTATGTATTATGCTTTTTGGTTTGTAGTTGTATTTAACACTAATTTCCTAATGTATTATGCTTTTCGGTTTGTACTTGTATTTAACACTAATTTCCTTATTTATTATACTTTTCGATTTGTAGTTTGTAGTTGTAGTTAGTCAACACTAATTTCCTTATGCATTATGCTTTTCAGTTTTTAGTTTGTAGTTGTAGTTAATGCTAATTTCCTTATGTACAATTTGTACATTAGACGAGTGCAATTTTTACGTGTGATCAACTGAGCATCTTCATTTGTGTCTGTCCTCACTTTGGTCCTCCATTTTTCCTTGAATTTCACAATAGGAAATAAACTGGGTTGGAGAATACTAATTTGTCCATCCAGTAGATTATTGTTTTTCTTGGAGCAGTACAGTTGCCCCATAACCGTTTCCATATATTAACAAATAACTCAATTTATTATTGAATTCAGTTGTGACTTGAGACACAGACTAGAATCCTCTCCATATAAATATAAACAAACTCTTAACATATACTTATGAAATTATAAAATATATTAGTTGAAGTCCAACAACAATACTCCATAGAGTAAATTAGCAAGTGCATACTATCTAACATGTTTTATATATTCTTGGATAAATTTGTGTAGAGTTGAATGAAATTTATCTAATGATTTAAGAGTATGTTTAAAGTAGGCATAATTATTATTATTTTTATTTCTAAATTTAATAATTATTAAAGTAGGCATAATTATTATTTCTAAATTTAATCATCATATTTTCTTAATTATTATTTTTTAAATTTAATTTAATTTTTTTAAATATGTGTCTACTTTATTTAGTAAGTTAATAAATTAATTATTATTGTGTCTAATTAATATATATATATATATATATATATATATATATATATATAATATAAAATAATTGAAATATTAAAATTAAAATTTTAAACGGAGTTATATCCAATAGTATGGATACACAAAGATACTCATATGGTCACATATATGGTATCAATATTAACATATTTAATTAAAATTAAATATTGAATAATAACAAGAATAACTTAATAAAAATATTCATATTGAATATTAACGGGGCACGAAGTTACTAATCAAAATTTTGAATATTATCGGAAACATTAAGTTACTGGTCCAAATTTTGAATTTTAACGGGAACAAATTTTGAATATTAACGAGAACACAAAGTTACTTATCAAAATAATAAATATTAACGAGAACACGAAGTTATTGACAAAATATTGAATATTAACGAAAACACGGAGTTACTAATAATTTTTTTGAATTTTAACAAAAACATTAAGTTACTGATAATTTTTTTGAATATTAAGGGGAAAAATTTGGAATAGTAACGAGAACACAAAGTTATTGATCAAAATAATGACATAACCAACGGGAACACGGAGTTACTGATCAAAGTAATGAATATTAACAGGAACACGAAGTTATTGATAAAAATATTAAATATTAACAAAAACAAATTTGGAATATTAACGAGAATACAGAGTTACGGATCAAAATAATGAATATTAGCGGGAACATGAACTTATTGATCTAAATATTGAATATTAACGGGAACATGAAGTTACTGAATAAAATATTGAATATTAATGATAATATGAATTAGTGATCAAAATATTGAATATTAACAATATTAAATATTAACGGAATCACACATTTTCTTTACACATATTATTTCTTAAAGTAACCTCTACATTTCTTAATGCATCCTTAGTTGTATTATTCAATCTAAAATAATATAAACCTTATTTTCTTAATTATTTTTTATTTTCAATATTCAATTTTCAAAATTAGATTACCAACTCCCTTTTGGACATAGAGCTTACCATCTAAGGCCCAAACTATTATATCATCCTATTAACTTACTTACTTTAACCAATCCCTGGGTCCAAACTGTTAACAAAATATTTTTCTTTTTCAAACTTTTATTATTATTATTATATTAACCTCTCTCCTCAAAATTTATTTTTCTCTATCATCTTTTATTTTTCCCAACCACAATGCGCGAACACGACGGGTACCCGTGCGAACGCACGGGTAAGACACTAGTTGAACTCAAAAGTACTTTAAAAAAATATTGTATAATACATAAATTTAGTGTTTTCTGAGTTTTAAGTTCCATCAAATGATTCTTTATCTACTGTAGCTTATCTCTATATGAACCCTAAGTATTTTTTTTAATTGTAGGTGCAAAAAATACATTTTTTTTAATTTTTTTAGAAGGCAAGAGATGATATAAAATGGAGAACTAAGGGTTCTCCAACCTTTTTACAATGGGTATACAAAACAAAACAACCTCACAAAAAGAAAGAAAATTACACTTCAATTAAAATTATGAGAGGAATAGAATAGGGTCTCTACTAAACTCATAAAAAGAGTAATTGGCATGGGTAATTTTCCCACAAAAGAACCATTTCCAAACTAAATTCTTTATATTCCAAATTGTATCGTCTAAATTCCAACCGTCCTCCAGGAAGCAAACCCCGTTCCTTGTCAACCACAAAGACCAAGTAGTAGCAAGCCAAACCACATCTAATTTTCCTTCTTTCACCTTTTGGTCCCTAAAGAAATAATGGCAATTCATAAAATCCGAGAGACAATCATCCTCCACACTAACCAATTTTCCCATCCGAGAGACAGTCGTCTACATTTTTTTAATAATAATTAGAGTAAATACAATAAAAGACCAATTATAAGATTAATGTTTTGCTTCCAAAAAAAAGACCGATTATATAATTTTAATTATATTACCCATTTTATTAGTATATGAATTTTTTCTATTTTCAATTTTTTAATGATAAGATCATTAACTATTATTTTATATATATATATATATATATATATATATATATATATATATATATATATATATATATATATATATATATATATATATATGTGTGTGTGTGTGTGTGTGTGTGTGTATGTAACATCCCTATTTGTCTAAGCATGATTTTATATATTAGAAGTTGGTAAGAAGAATTAATGGACTAGTTGGAATCAAAAGTTATTAGTTACGATGAAACTAAATGGCACATTGGTAAATGTTATTTAGTTAGAGGGTAGTTTGGTCATTTTCCCTTAAGAACTTGTTTGGTGGAAGAACATTAGGGCCTTATAACAAAAGAAAAATCAAAATTTTGAGGATGGGGAGAAACAAGGACACGTGAATGGAAGGAGAAAGAGTCCATCTTGCTTGATCAAGTGGTTGCATGTGGAATTGAAGAGGGAATCAAGCTTAATCAACACCATCTTCATCAAGTTCTTACATGTGTGTGAAACTTTATCAACTTTAGAGTGAAGAACCCTGGTCAAGGATGAAGAGCAAAGCTGTAGTCATCTCTGTTATCATCATCAAGTCAGAATTTATAATGATTTCAAGGTGAGTTCCATTAGTTAGGAACTTGGGGTGGAATTTGGGAACCTAGCATGATTAAGGGTTTAGATTGTCATCAATACTTTGCATGTTGTTTGATTGATGAAATATGTGTTCTTCGATGCTTTTGTATGCCATGGAATGTTAAATTATGATAGAGTACGGATTTGGATTGTTGGGGAACCTAAGGATGAGTTAGAACACTATTGGAACTGGTTTTATGCAAGAAAAATGTGATTTTTGCTTCTGGTTCAGTAAGCAATCGATTGCACGGGTCAAGCAATCGATTTCACTGTGAAAAATTGACTTTCTGCGCTTCTGGTTCAGCAAGCAATCGATTGCACACCAGTGCAAGTCGATTGCACCTGACAGTAAATCATCCTTTTACCGTTTCGACCATAACTAGAGTTCCGTAACTCGGAATTGGGCGCCGTCGGAGTCATCGGAAAGATAACGGAAAGGGCTACGAGATACTTGAGCTTCCAAAACCTTAGCATAATCTTAAGTACTAATCAAATCCATGTGAAAGTTCTTGTACCTTGATTAGTAAAGATAAGGCTTGGATAATTGATTTGTTAATCATTCTAAATACCTTCGTGCCCAAGTGTTTCCTTTAACTAGGTTGTAGGGATCGTGCAATGAGCGGTGATGGAAAATAAAAGCTAGAAACTTACACCATGGATGTTGATGACTTATAGCTTGTGAAGCTAACCATGTGAACCCAAAGGCGAAGAGGTCATACTACATGGTGTAACTTGTGTATGTCGGTTAACAAATGTGGATCTGGTAAGGTGAACCTTAGGATACCTAGATCAAGAGATATGAACTGACTCTATCCTGCTATTCCTTTTCCTATCAAGCGACTACTTTCGAAATCCTACAATCTAATGGTGTAGTAAGTATTAGACGAGGGGTTAGAGAACAGACATAAGGATAGTAACTGCGTGTAGGCATGTTACATATATGTTGGCTATTTCTTGTGAAGGATTTCCAAGGATGCCCCTGTGCCACATATATTGCAGGCATTCCTTGAGTGTGTGATCTCAGGAATGGGCCGTGCTTCGTAGTTCAGGAGCTATTCTTCGGGGATGAACTCCCGGAGATATGAGCCACACCTTCTCCTTTTGTCATCTCCTTGAGGGTGAGTTTCTATGTGAGATTCAGGCCCTGGGATAATGGAGGAGTTGAATCGTGTGATGCGATTCAATGTCGATTCCACGGTTCTCTATAGTCATATGAGTTACTTACCATGTAGATTGAAAATGTATGTTTTAGGGTCTTGTTTCGAGAGTAGATAGGAAGGTAAACCCGAAAGACCAGACCTTGAGGGTAGCTCTCGACAGAAGGTTGGCAGGTAAATCCGGAAGACCTGTTCTGGAGGAAACATGTACCTGATATCCGAACATGTGATATGTTCTCATAGAATCCAATCGAGTGGTCAATGGACACTCAATCGTGGTGCTGCGAGTAAATATGCCTTCCTGTACTGGATAGTAAGGAAACCTTAGGATCTCAGATGGATATGTAGTTGATGCATGTACCCTGTAGAGCCGAGAGGACCCATAAGATAGGGGAACTCACTGAGATTTAGTAATCTCACCCCATTCATCTTATTATTTTTTTCAGGTACCGTGCAAGATCGAGTTCTGCTAGATGCTTGGATTAAGGGCTTTTGATCGAATGCCATGAAGACCGTGCCTGTTCTTTTCTTCCGCTGTGTATTATTATCTTTGTGTATAAATATTCATGGTATCCATCTTCAAGATGATTTTGAAATGTATACATCTTATGTCATTATTCCTGACTTTTGTATGTACTTAGTACCAATTATTAGTATTTTGCTAATATGATTCTAGACACATATTGGTAGGGTATTACAGTTGGTATCAGAGCAAGTCGACCCTCGACCTAGCTGTGAGGCATCAATAGCAAACATCCTTCTTCCTCATATATGTGCGTTTCTAGCTCGATTCTACTGGCATGTTATTCAGTTGTTGAACTTTATCAACTCACCAACTGGATACGTGATAGGCAGGATCGTGGCAGAGCCGGTGCGAGGATGCGTTAGCCCCAAAGTGACTCATGTGGTAGCAGAGGTCCAGTAAGGAATTATGGAGAAATGTTGGAGTTGTATAGTGTCACGTATGCAAGGTAGATACGATAACAGTCTATACTGGAGAAGTTAAGGAAGTTGGAAATTTCCAAAACACCTTTTGGGACAAAGTGATCCTTTTAGACAGAGTGTATGTTAGAGGAGTTTGTTGAAGTGGTAGAAGTCGGTTAAGTTGGGAGTATGTTGGGATTGTCATACGTAAGAGGAGAAATTGTCACAGAATAGTTGAAAATCGAGCTGTCGTGATATGGTCTAAGACGACTGGAAGTTCCAAGACTTCGATTGGATGTAGTGAACCTTCTCTGGAATCTCGGTAGTAGTAAAGCAGATCCATGAAGCACCTAAGTAGGAATGAAGTAAGGGAATTCCATGATGGAGCTGAGCTTGAAGTCGTTAGGAATTCGTTACTAGATAATGGTGCCAATAGCAAACATGGATAGAGAAACGGTTGGATGGAAGACTTTAGGAGTTGGACCGAGATATTGGATCTTTTTAATTGATCTGGCCTGGGAAGTAATTAGATGGACAAGATTATTACCTCTGAATCGTTCTAGTGTACCTTAAGAGGTGAGTAGTCATATAGTGAACGGTTGATGGGACGAGTGGAAGTGGTGATCTCCACATTGGGAAATCTGAGATGCCTGATAGAGTGGAAGAAACTACTGCATCTCCTTGTTATTCTGAAATGCGTAAGTCCTAGAACTACGCTAGGTGACAACTGAGTGGATGGATATGCATAGTGAAGTAATCCATGTTCCCTGCTAGTTGTGAATCATCTAATCCCAAGTCTGTAGAACTACTCTAGGTGTTGGTTACTTAGATGAATTGAACTAGTGGTTGTCTGAAGCATCAGTGAGTCGACCGCAGTAGGTGACTGTTATTTGTAACCATGATATTCCTATATGGTGGGACTTATCATTAGGAATCTCTTGTGTGTGCCCTGTGTGAGTGAGTACACACTTGGCATAGGAACTCGAACTGGATTCGTAGCGAGTCAAATCTAGTTTGTTGCGTTCAGGGGAGGTAAACCTTAAACGTGTGACTAGAAGGATCTGAGTAGCGATGACCTCAGTTGAGACATGTCCAATCATCGTCGGTCGTGGCTATAGGATACAGGTGGGGATCGTTATACGCTATTGGGTAGGTTACTTGAGTGCATGGACTCGGAGTGGGACCAACATGCTAGTACTATTAGATAGGTATTGCGCCACAGTATCGCTATCGCGCACGAGACGCGTGAGCCATTCTTTCCTGACAGATGTGGGACATGTTGATGTGGAACTCAAGGTAGGATGAGATTGGTATTTATGAGACGCGGATGTAGATTCTCATAAGGTATGTGGGATAAGAATCCACATGTTGCACTCGATGATTGAGGATCATGCGAGTAGGTGACGACATGGTGGATTAGATTCTAATGCTACGCTTATGAGGACAACTTCGGTGGTCGGGACCGCATGAGAATTTTTGAATTCTACAATGTGGATGCTCTTTGTTTCGTTGGAGTTAGTTAACCTTTATGCGTGGTTCCCGAGATGGGAATGTGTGTGTGTGATCATCATATTTCGACCAGCATATTGTCTGGCCATTCTTTAACATTGGTGATCAGTGTTAGAATAGACGAAGCATGTCTTGGGTTAACTCTATGTTAATTGTATCTAGAGGAGTATTTGTAGATCCTCAGTAGTGAAATAATTTCAATCTCAGAAAGGAAGAGATGCATTGGTTTTGGGAGTGTCGTAGAAATTCAAAGGAGAATATCCAAGGAACAAAGTGTGACTCCTTGCATTGTGATCTACACTTTAATTGCTAGAAATGTTGCATTTGGGATTGTGGCCGAGGAAGCCAGTTTAGTATCAGATTCAGAAACGAAAAGGCATTAGATGACTGTATGGTTGAAGTGCAACTGTGAACGGATTATATATCAATAAGTCACATGAGTTATTAGAGGTGTTGACATACCATCAGTATGAAAACCTATGATGGGGAATAAGCTATGAAAAGGATGACAGAGTATTTAGTGACTTGGTGTTAAGAACTACTCGATCTGTCTAGTAGTGTTGGTGAGTGTGGTTAAGACTCTAGCACATGTCATAATTGGAAGAATGCCGAGAAGGAATTATTGCTACCAAGGAATTGAGAGCAATAGGGTAATGAAGCCAAGTGGATTATGGACACAATATGGCTTAGAGGGTTATGTGAAGTGTGTGATCGGTTGAGATCAGAATAGTGTAGAAGATAAGAATGACATATTCCTGTAGTAGGTATGTATGGGGATACCTTCCGAAGATGAACTCGACAAAGTAATGTTTCATTCATTGTAGACTCAAGGATCCATCAAAATCTAGAGAAACCTGCCAATTGACTGGTATAAAAGGACGTTGTGGTCGAGGTATAATCGGATGTTTCATGGGCTAGCTTGTGAATATTGGAAGAAGTATTGTGACCATTGGAAATGCTGGAATTAAGTAGAGGATTTTACTTGACGAAGTCTTATTGTGACTATGTCGGGTAAACTTGTGAGCGTATGTGGAGAATTTGAGCGACGTTGCAGGTCAACCGTTAGATATTTCTCTTTATTGGCAAGACCTTGTGTGAAGTAGTTAGCTATCAAGATAGATAGTTGCAGGAATTGTACGCTCTTGTGGATTTTTGAGTCAGTTGTTCCGACCAAGATCGAAGGGAGGATCGAAGTAGGAAAGTTGTTGTTATACAGTGAAGGTGAACTTGGAACCTATCCTCCTAAGCATTTGGGAATTGGAAGTCAAGACCCAAGGACTTAGCAGACACATGTGTGACTCCATATGGATTCGTGTAGCTTTAAATCTGGAATATCGTTGCTAGATGTGAAAGTTGTAGCAGGGATTCCTTATATTGGAGGCAAATCAAGGAACCAAGAGAAAAGATATAGGAAAACAACGACGTACATGAGTAAGAGGTTACGGGATAGACGCAGATTGGAGTTGATGAGTGACCCATCCGAGTGAGCGGTATTGATGTATAGAGCTATTAAGACTCAATGCGAAG